>NW_013672336.1:0-9622 GCF_000517525.1 Limulus polyphemus
GCCTACCCCATCTAGCAAACACTAGAGCATTCATGAAGAAACAAGATAGTTCTAGAAACGTGGCGTCACAGTTGTCATGTGACTCGCTGACGCAACAGTTGAAATAAAAATATATTCTTTTATATTTATCTGTTTGTGTATATTAACCCCGATGAAGCAGCAAAGGCGAAAGGTTGGTTGAAATAAAAATATATTATTTTATATTTTTCTGGAGTGTAAAGGTTGTTTTTTCTAACCTTTTATCAAAAGGTAATTTTTTATTGTTATAAATATATGTTTGAACTATTATCTGACAATGATAACAAAGAATGAGTTGTGAAACACTAAAAGTAAAACCACAGAAATTCTGTGATATTTACGAGCATGCGTGCTCATAGTGTATAATCGGTCATATGATTGTGGTAAATAACGTCATCCGTACAGAGGGATAATAGTGTGCTAACGGTTTGTTGTGTCTTAATTTATTATTCTGGCTGGACAAGTTTCAGACGTTACTAAGGTTGAAAATGAAGATTTTTATTCAAGTTTTGCTTTTCGTTTTTATTGCGCTTTCTACCTGTGAAGGGCTGAAAAGGTAATATTAGTAATAACTAACGTATTAGTCTCATTTACACTATTAGTGTTTTTTCTGATTTTTAAATTATGTTTCATTGTTTTAAACTTTAGTTTTTGTACGATCGTGAAGTACTACACATTGCAAAGCCTACAGCTAAGAACAGTTAGTATGTATGATATTTGTTGAAAACGGTTATATTGTTATAGTTATACTATACCATTTATCGAACTTCTCCATGACTATTTAGGCCTTTAAAATTTAATAGACGTCAGTATGAAAGTTACTACCTTTATGTTTCATTGACTTGATGAAGTGTGTACAGTTCTATAATGTTTTGGTAATTTCATGCAGAATTATTATAGTTTTTATACTTATAAGTTATACATAAAAAGAACTTGTTAAAAAAAGTTTAAAAATCCAGACAGTTTCTTTTATACTATTACTAATGACTAATCTAGCATTTTAACTATATTATATATACGTTTTCATTATTTTTATTATATATTATTCATTTAATAAATCAAATTAAGATTTAATTTTGCTGTGTGTTAACAAAACCCTATCCTATCACTATCAGAATCACCTCATTCTAGTAAACTTGCAATAATCTAAGCATAATGCTTTTTTTTCTTTTTTAAGAATATATTCAACCCACAAACTGATTATATTATAATAAAGATGTTTTTGGGGGGCTACTATAAGGTAGTCTTTATCACATATTTTTTATTTTGACTAATTCCACCCAAACTTTTCAAAATATTCTTTATTTTTATCATAGTATTGTCCAAGAAGTATACCAAGAGGTTTTACATCTAGTATTCAAATATGCACATACGTACCTCCCTCATACTATAAATTTGCTCGAAATTCACTTCGACACTTTCTCGGTGTATTAGTGTATGGCATGTAAGTGGTGAAAAAAGTAAGATCTTGGAAAGTTCACATATTCCAAATGCATAATATTACACTTGTCAATATTAAAACTTCTGGCCCAACCATTAAGTCTGTCAAGATCCTTTAGATAAGAGAAATATTTTCAATAGAATTGACTCTTTTTTTTTTTCTTTTTTCCATCATCTTAGTATCATCAGCAAATTTGGAAGTAGTGTTTTTCAAACATTTATCAAAGTTGTTGATATAAATAATGAATGAATGGGTTTAAAATAGACTTCTGTAGTCAAATATACCTATTTGAAAACATGCCTACATAACCACATTCTTTGCTCCTATTTTAATGGCTTAAATAATAAGTTCCAATTAGTATCTTTCAACTATCAGGAATTTAACTTCAGAAAAGTACCCCCCCCCCTCTTATTTTTCAGAAAATTATAGATTTCCATTTTAAACTTGTGAAGTGCCAGCCTACACCTGTTGGTGAGAACTCGTTCCACAAACCAACCACCCTGTTAGAAAAATAAAACTTTCATGGAGTCTAGCCTGTATTTTACAAATCTTAAACTTGTATCCTCACATCCTATTGTTTTCCAAGTATAGCACAAAGAAATTGGAGATCTTTATCCTGCCAATTCCCCAGATAATTTTAAAAACTTCTAAAGTAATGTTTTTATAATCTTAGTTTAATCAAGTATCGGTGATGCATGTATCGATGGCATTTTATATACTAAGTAAACTATATCTTCATATTCTAGCAATTTATTAGAAAGACTTCTAGTAATAATAAATTCTAAGCATATTTGTAACTCTTCAGTTAGTACAACTAAACAATTTATTTGCCTCATAATTTTAGTGTCTAGTACTCTAACTCTTATGTATTGATCGTATTATATTGTCTCATCTTGTACAGGCTAAAAGTTAATATGTTAGAAGTTTTCCTTTTAGAATCCCTTTGTATCGAATGAAATCTGTTCGACGGCATCTTCAAGAAGTAGGAACACCTGTGAAATTAGCTAAACCCAACTTCCATTTCAAAGGGAATGGACCTTTTCCAGAACCATTGTCAAACTATCTTGATGTAAGTCTTGAAAAAATGCTAAACTGAGTCATAAATGTACAGAAACTTTTATTGTTATTACTTTAGCTGTATACAGGTTTTTTACCTGTCAGACTTTTTTCGTTTTAGTAGAACAGTTAAAACATTACTTTATTTCATAAATTGGACAACAATTAAAACTTGTACAATTGATATTTTTATTCTGGTAAAATTAGCAGGAGTTGCAGAAAAAGCAGCTTCATGCTTATTTCTATAATTGCTATTTATTTACATAACACGACTATGGACAAAAAGGCAACATTTAGCCCTTTAAGGCTCTCTTTGCACACCTACCCTGAGAAAAGGTTTAAAAAAAATTTAAACTCTCCATTTATTTTTCAGGAATTTATTAATTTGCCTCTAAAGGTTCCATAAGATGAGGGCCTTTACTGCTACTGGTGTCAACTCATTTCATAAACCAATCATCATGTTAAAAAAATAACTGTCCTAATTGGTGTGTGGCCTGTTGTTTCCTAATCATGAACTTCTGTTGTCTTATTGTCTTCCGAATACAGCACAAAGAAATTGAAGGCAGTTATTCTGTTGTAACCTTGGGTAATCTTCATGTAAACTTCAATTAGACCATCTCATATCTTTCTTTTCTCAAGAGAAAAGAAATTTAGATTGTAACTTATGCCTTCCTGTAAACTCATCCCAATAAACCAATCTATTTTCTTGATGAGTAGACCAAAACCAAGGTGGATATTATTATTATTCACATTTATTCTGAAGTTCTAAAATAAACATGTATTACTAGTGAATATTGTAATGGTAAATCTTTTAATAATTTCAAAAATGATAATGGTATATTTATTTTAGTAACATATCATTAAAAATTTGCATGTATCATTACAACTAGGCCTATTTATCATTAAACTTAGTTTGGTCCAAGAGTTTAACTCCTCCTCCCTTTCCAAAATCCCATATCTACCCCTGAAAACTATACACAGTATTTCAAGTGAGGCCTAACTTGTGATCCCCCTCCTCCCCAAAAAAAGGTTTAACTTAGTTACTAGTAATATAGTACAGCCTCAATGGCTTGAGTGACTTATCTACCATGATACTAAGTTTCTTTCATTCAATCACAATATTGAGTAGTTCCCATCTATATAAAATGTGATCCAAATTACGATAACTCAGATACATTGTTATGCTCTTAGGCTCATTTTCTTTCACTCAAAATATAGTGTTTAGGCACGTGAAAATGTGTACTTAAAAAAGCAAAAGTTTTAACATCTGTTTTAAATGGATTGGATAACTCACATTACCATATAGTTGACTGTATTTTCCTGAAATCATCTTGTGCTTAACTGTTTATGTATCTGGTATTTTTACTTGTACTACGAATATTGATTAGTTATATAGTATTTAAATTTTTTTTTTCATTAAGAGTTTTTATTAAATACCAAACTACACAATGGGCTATTTGTGCTTTGTCCACAAGTATTGAAACTTGATTTTTACTGTTGTAAGCCCATATACTTGCTGCTGAGCCACTGGGGGCATTGTAAAAGGAACAAAATCTATACTAAATATTGCAGATGAGAATCAATTTTTATTTGCTCTGACCTGATCTAATTCTGTTATTAACTTGGAGGAATTCAAATATAACCTTCTACTCCTGGAATCAAGATATCTTGCAAAATGTTAACATGATCATCAGATTTTTACCTTTGATCTATAAAATTAACTTTGTACTTTGAAATTTTTTTCTATATTACCAAAGCACCATAAACAAAGATGTTTATTCAAATCACAAGAGATAAGATAAATGTTCTCAATATATTTTTTCAGAGTTGTAAGTAATTTTAATGGGTTTGTGCTAAACTACAGATTGTCACCAACTAATCAGAAAGCTCTATTAGCATTTGAAAAAATGTTGAAATGTTTGCATTAAAAAAGTATGTTTTCACATGTGCTGTATATAAGCTATCAGTGAAATGTTATTGTAACAAATAACTAGTAGCAAAATTTGTTTTAAAGCAAAATGCTACCAGATATATGTTAACTTTGAACTCTGGCTTACACTCACGCCCCTTTATTGGATTCTGTCTACACCCCTTGTGGTTAATGAAATCAAAGATCATTGTCTCAAGAGACTTATCTACCACTAGACTGAGGTCCTGTTTTTTTATCATTTATGCCACTGAGTGAGTTCCCATCTATATTAAACATGTGACCCAAATTATAACACAAAAGCATTATCAACAATACAGCTAGAAATACCCAAGAGTTTAAGATCATCAACAAACTTTACTAACTTTACATATTTCATTATCAGTATCATTAATGTAAACAAGAAAAATCAAAGGCCTAAGCACTTGACTCTCAAGGCATTCCAGTAGTAACAAGAATGAAGTTTGAACTCCATTAATAACCCTTTTCTTTCCTTTATCCAACTACCATATGTCCCAATAACTAGTCTTTTTTTCCAACCACTGTTCATGTGGTTTTTGTGTTAACCATGTGTAGTATCTTATCAAAATCTTTTTTGAAGATCCATATCCATCAATTCCACACCCTGTCCATTCTCCAGGTATCTTTGTTTTTTCAAGAATGTTATTTGTTAACAGATTAGTAAGGCAAAATTTTCTTTTAGTGAATCCATGTTGTCTTTCTTTAAAAAGGCCACATTTCACTATATGATTTTAAAAAGCTTCTTTTATCAAACTCTTCAGATTTTTTTTCCACTAGAAGTAAGACTAGCTAGTCTATAATTTTAAAGAGAACTGTTATCTCCTTTAAAATAGTGATTTTATCAATTTTCCAATCCTCACGTAGTTGCCCATTGTCTATTGACCAATCCCAAACAAAAGGAGACATTAGCCTGTTTTTAATCTCTGTCAATGGATTAATATCTATATGATTAAGGTCATTTCAAATATATCTCGTAGAATGCTTAGGTTCAGGAATATTGCTAATGTATTCTCTTACTATATTAGATTTACTGCTAGCAACAGAACACTGCCTCCTTTACTTGAGTGACTTATCTGCCACAATGCCAAGGTCCTGTTTTATCTATATTAAACATGTGACTGAAATTATGATAACACAACAGCATTATCAATCAGTACGAGTCATTCTATAGTACCTCATCATCTTAGTAACAGTTAGAAGTACTTAAGACTTTGTTATCAAAACTTAGATAATTATGCCCTTATCAACATCATTGATGTAATTAAGTAAAAGCAAAGACCTAAGCACTGATCCCTGATACATACCACTAGTAATGAAGGTCTATTTTGACTGGACTCTGTTAATAACAAACATTTGCATATGTTAGTTTTATTGTGGAATCTTAATTCTGTAAATACATTATTGATTTGTATCTCCATCTGTAAACAGTTTGTTTTGAATAACCAGTTTAGGTTGTATTGAAATAATTTTTAGGAAGCTAGTTTTGCATAAAAATCTATTTTACATCACAATTAAAGACATTTGTATTATAGAACAAAACTGATTTTCAAAATACAAAATATTTGAAGTAAAAAAACTTTACATATTGAAGTTGAAACCTCAAGACTATCAACAGTAGTAGTGTTGGTTCATCAAAACTAATAGCCTAACTTTAAAACATTTATCTGAATTCATCAAAAAAGAAGAATGGAATAAAAGATGAGTTTTTGAAATGATAAGACATATTATTGAGACATGTAAGAAAAGCAAGTTTAACATCAGTTATTATAATATTTACCTTGAGATGAAAGAGGGCTTGTAATTGCTAAGTACCGCGTTGCTGTCATGTGGTGGCTGAAGTACCCCAATGACCACAGAAGGAAAGGGGGAAAACTATGAGTGATCCAAACCCGGTGTCCGGAATAGGATGTCAGTCCTACTCCCAGATACACACCTCCAAAAGTACAGCAGGCAACCTGTATCAATGGGGTTATCATGAATCCCCTACATGCCCAGCATGTCAGGAATCCCCACAAGACACAGATCATCTTGTGTTGCACTGTTTGGTCACTGCGGTATTGGGGGGGGGGATATGGTACAAACTATGAAGCGAGTGAGGCATTCATTGACTAGATCATGACTACGAATTTGGAGGTGTGAGAAACACCATATGCAACTACTATTGCTTAGTAAAATGTATATTTCATAAGATATCTGTAAATATTTTGAGATGAATTGAAAGTTTGTGACTAATAGATATATATATACTGTTGTAAATAATTTTTGTAAGTTTAGCATCAAATTAATATTAATATGCAATTTGGAAATTGTTCTTACTATATGTAATGTCTGAGTCTGTTTTTAAACTTAAGATGGAATTTACTGTGTTTGTATTAAATCGTTTACTCTAATCTCATTTGTTTCTAGGCCCAGTACTATGGACCTATTGGTATAGGCACTCCTCTACAAAATTTCAACGTTGTGTTTGATACTGGCTCCTCCAACTTGTGGGTGCCATCTAAGAAGTGCAAGTGGACAAACATAGCATGTTGTGAGTAGTTAAAAAGTGTTTGTAACTAAAAAGAATTAAGTTAGACATGTATATATTTGTGCATTTATCTGTGTTAGGACAGGTGTATTTAATACTAATATATAAAGATTTTATTTTTTAGTGATAGTGGTTTAAACAAAATTATTAACTTAAAAGAGAATAAATAATTTCTTTAAACATAAAACTACTCTGCCACCACACACATTTTTTACCCTAGGGTACTGAAAAATACATTCATAAATTTAATATTTTTAATAAAAGCATATTCAAAATTTTTTCCATCACTTTCTTTTGTTATATATATTTTTTGTCTTTAAAGTTGGGGAAAGTTGATTTTTCCAAAACTATGAAAAGGACATTATGCTGTTAACATTATATTAATATTTGATAAGAATTTTTTATGCTGAATATTAAGTAAATAAATTGTTAGTAATTCATAATTCTCAGGTCGTGACATATGATTAACTGTTATCACAAGTAATGCAGAAAAATTGGTATTGGGAAAAAAAAATACCACATTTATTAAAGATGAGCTAGTTTATTTTTCATTAAAAGTCCTGTGTTTTTTGTGTCTTAAATCAAAGGTGTGCATGTGTGTGTATTAGGAAGCCTTAGCGTTTTTGTGGCTTCTGAAACACTAGTGAGACAAAGGGCCTGTATTAATGTTTGTAACCAGTCATAACTTGAATTAGGTATACTTTGAAGTATGTGACAAGGATGTTAGGGTAAGATTGTTTTAATGAAAGAAACTTTATGGCAAGAAGATAATATTGATTAATCTCTGTTTGTTTGGGAAAGAAATGCTAATTGCTTATAGATGGGAAGCACTGAAAAGAGAAAATAGGTCTGGCTGTTGTCATGTGGCTTTTAAACACTGCCTAGTACAGTAAGCACTGAGTTTTTGATTTATTGATTTCTTAGAACACATGTTTCTGCAGTTCCTTCCAGCCTGTACTGTAAAATGTAAACGTATTTTTCATGTAAATGTATCCTTTCTAAACTTTTGTCTCGCTTAAGTTATAGTTATTTTTAAGCTTTTCACACTGATGATGGAACTAGAAAAATTCCAAAACATGTATAATTAAAGATTTTTTTCATATTTTTGTGATTTTAGTATTTCTCATAATACTTTGATTTCCACCTTATGAATTATTTTAATCTCTACAGAGAAGTTATCATGATGTTTTCTTGCCAAATAGTAAACATGGTACATTTGCTGTTATGTTAAACTTATATTAAAGTTTTTTCTTCATTACCTATTCAAGCCGTCTCCAGCCATTATAAGGTACTGTCTTTGTTTTTCCAGGATGGGGGAGAAACTCGTAGAGCAGTATTACTTGTATTTTCAGCTTGTTATAGGTTTTCTACTGTGTCGTGTATAAGCTACATTTTCATGTACAACAGTTTAGGATTTAAAAGTAATTAAATACTAAATTGGTATACTTGACAACCTATTATGTTAAACAAAAAACTGAAAATAGGAAAATTATTATTGTGTGAGAATAATTGATGAGTTGAATGTAACTGATTGATGAGACCAATGATTAATTGATTAGCAAATTCCACCAATTGCCCAGCTCTAATTCTTATTTAATAACTATGTGGGGAATCACCCTAGTATGGTTTTGGGGGCTGAACCATAAAAAGGGGGGACCAGGGAATGAAGCCCCCAAGACATTCTACATTTATCAGTCGTGTATTTCTTACCCTTTGAAAGTTTATTTACCTTTTTTGTTTTTCTTTTATATATATTATGCATGTATTTTTGGTATATATTTAAATGATCCATAGGGTATTACATGGAACCAAGACAACCCTACAGCTTGTGGCTGATAGCTTTTATTTTTCTCTCTCTCTCTTTGCCATCCGAGGTACTTGTAGATCCAGTCAGTCTAGCCATTTTCTACACCTTAACCATTACAGTGTGCATACTTACATAACTGATAAATTATTTAAAAACAAATGGTGGCAAAAATCGGAGCCTATCAGTTGTGGCAAAAAATTCAAAGCATGTTATAAAAAGCATTTAAAACAATAGGAAAAATAGTAATAAAAAATATGAGGTGTACTTTATGGTTTAATAAGAATTATAGATAAGAAGCTACCACAGAATGCCATAAAACATTTTTGAATTTTGTGATAGTTTTGGATGTATATATTCCAGTCAGTACTAGATGTACATAATCCAAAGAAAGGAAACTCAGGATTGAGATACTTATATAAAATATTTTTGTTGTAATAGCAAATCTCTTCTTTAGAATTTCAACTTGCCAGTAGATAATTGTAAAATGAACCTTAGGAGTGGAAGAAATTGTGTGCAAATCAGGGTTATCCATAGAAATTTGAACACTTGACATAGTTCATTTCTTTTTTTCTATTAAGATCTGCTTCAAAATTTAGTTTCTAAAACCCTGAAGCAAATTTTAAAAGTTAATTATGGCTTTTGATGGATAACATGTCATGTTGACAGTTTTGAGACACTTAGCTGAAATCAAAAGTAAACAAAGGTTAAGGGCAAGGTAGATATTTTTTCAAAAATTTTGTTAATGTATTATGATTGTAAAGAGTGTCATAGTCAGCTAGTTGTAATAACAGATTCAATGTCATCATTATATATAAATGTCCCCCA
>NW_013672336.1:10091-22722 GCF_000517525.1 Limulus polyphemus
ATATATATATCTTACTAATAATATATATATATATATATATATATATATATATAAATAGTCTGAATATTGCTTTCATACCTCTTTGCATTCCCTCCATGAATCCTATTTTTAGTAGAAGGAACACAGTTAAAATAACTAATCTTGTCAAGGCTTCACAATCAACTAGACAATGTGGATTGTTTTTACTTGCTGGTTCCAAGGAGCTAAAAGCTTTGTGCACAGACAAGTCAAATCGAATTATTTCTATTTATAGTACTCAAGGGTCAGTAGGAAGGATGAAGAGGTAGGAGAAGTGTAGCTTGGCAGAGAAATCCAAACGTGAAATATATCAGGGAAATTAATACTATATAAATGATGTGACACTTAGTAGCTTTTTATATATACATATAAACACATACACAACAGCAGTGTATTTTCAGTGTTAAAAGTGATAAAGTCATAAGTTGTGAAAAAATAGTTGCATTTTTGAGTATGTTTAATAACTGTTACATACTTTTAGGCACATAATTACATTGATGACCTTAGCATGTTTCTTCTAGTGCTCCATAACAAATATGACAGTACTAAATCCAGTACCTACCAGAAAAATGGAACAGAATTTTCCATTCAGTATGGCTCTGGTAGTCTCTCTGGTTTTCTAAGCACAGATGTGGTCACAGTGGACACTGTTGCAGTAAGTACATTGAGATTTTGAATAACGGCAAACGAAATACTGTTTCTTATTAATATGGTAATTCAACCTAACTATAATTTATATAGTATATGTATAAGAAGGAAACTTATTCCTATACATCTTAACACTGGCATAATCTTCTGGAGGAATGTTTAATACCTTAAGTTTTAGAAAACAAATGCAGGATCCACATCCATTAATTTTTTTTAATTTTTCTTAAGTTCAATCTGAATTTAGTCTCATAAAACTAGGTAATTCTTTTTCTTGCTTTGGTATTAAATACATGATGAGCATAAATATATTTTTTCAAAAAATGCAGAAAAAGAGATAGCTTTAGATAACTCTTACTTTGTAAAGATGTAAGCTCTAGAGGGTACACCATAGATAGCCTGTTGTACAGCATTGTGCTTAACAACAAACTTTTAACATGTTAAATGTTGCTATTGCCATACAGAACTTTCATCATTAGTAAAATAGCATTGCTAAAATGATGCATACTGTAGATATTTTTACTCAAATTTATTTTCTGTATTTTTAGAAAAATCTTTTTATTTATATATAAGATCCAGTTAATATTGAAACAGGTTTATCACTGTGTCTATTCAAAAAAAACATTAACAATAGTTTACTTACAAGTTATGACCTGGAAGTTTTAGAAATATTTTAAAGATATAATGTATGAACATTAGAACAAATTCAAACTTAAATATTTTTTTTATTTAAGGTCACTCTCCAATCTTAAATAGTGCCTAAATGTGTGTGTGAATCCAAGATAATTAATTGTAAATGCCATTCTAGTGAGAAAAAAGTCCTTTGTTTAAATGTATTTGGTAACATACTATTATTTTGAAAAAAAAACACAAATTAGGGATGAATTATGTCCGAGTTTTTCTTTTATTTTGAAAGGTTCTAAATATCAGCTTGTTCTATGTTATGTTGAAACTATACTTGTGTGTAAATGCAAATTAACAAAAATGATTTTTAATTAAATGTAAAACTTTACGTTACTGAAACACTTAGAACTGTTACAGAAATTAAAATTTATTTTTAGTTTTTGTAAAATATTATTTCTATTTTATTATTATGCATGTAAAACGTAACTGTTGACTGTTTTTTTTTCTATTTGTCCAGTGCACCTAGAATATGAATTATTTTAATTGTTCTCATATTTGTTAAGTGATTAATAAAAAAAAAAAAGGATAATAATTTGCTGATTTACTGTCTGTTTTGTACAGTGTATCTAAAATTCAAATCTGGCATGGCTTAACGGTTAGGGAACTTGTCTGCTGATCACTAGTTTAAATCCCATCACTGAACATGCTCGACTTTTTAGCCATGGGGAAGCTATAGTTTATTGGTAAATCCCACTTTTCGACTAGCCTAAGAGTTGATCACCTCTAAATTAGGGACACCTAGCATAAATATTCCTTGAGTTACTTTGCATGAAATTTAACAAATAAACAATCTAAAGTTCAAATAACTTGTTAGTTTCCTCGTGTATTTTTAGTTATGAGAAAATGGTTTCATTTAGCTGAATTCGATACATATAATCTAATACTTGAAATATGCTGGTGTAGCATACTGACCTCATTAATGTATATAATTGGAATATTTGTATTTTATCAGTTATTAGATGACATTAGTTGTATAAAAATTTATTTTTATGAAATATATTTTTGAACTTGTAATTAAAATTGACACTGATAATATTTGTGGAAATGTCTAACTTTGTTTTCAATACTTAAAAAAATCTTAATCCTAGGTTAAAGCACAAACTTTTGCTGAAGCTGTCTCAGAACCAGGTCTAACTTTTGTTGCTGCCAAGTTTGATGGAATCTTGGGCCTTGGCTTTCCCCACTATTGCAGTTGATGGGGTGACTCCAGTATTTGACAGCATGGTCAAACAAAAACTTTTAGAGAGAGATGTTTTCTCTTTCTATCTAAACAGGTGAGTCAAAACAAAACAAAAGTAAAAAAAAAATTGCATATGGTGGTGGTGATAGTAGTTGAAATGTTCTTTTAACTGTGTTTATGGTGCTTGTTTACTTAGAAACCCTGATGCCAGTCCAGGTGGGGAGATAATCTTTGGAGGTTCAGACCCCAAGTACTACAAAGGCAACTTTACTTACGTTAATGTGAGCAAGAGAGGTTACTGGCAGTTTAACATGAATTCGTAAGTTTGATTTCTGTAATTTTAATACACTTTTTTTTTAGAAATACAATGTTTTCGGTTCTAGCTGAATGTAAATTATTTTTTATTAAAACTTAAACATTTCAGAAAGGAATAGTAACTATTTCCACTATTGTGAATTGTTGCTTTTCATTATTGTATTATTGAACTGTCGTTTTAAGTTTGTCACTAGTTGCATATATGTAGAAAGACTGAGTGAACAGTAAAAGACTGTGTTAACAAAGCTTCCACTCAGTGTGTAAAAGTCTTCATTTATACATGATTACCATATATACTAAGGTTTGACATTCTCTTTTTCATTTCCTTAGTTGTTGGTGCTGCCATTATTTAAACTCTTAATTGAGTGAACTGTTGTAAATTAGTCATTTATGTGGTTTCAAATACATTTACACCTTTAGGAAATGATTTTTTCATACTAGTACAGAAGACCTTATTTTCCTCTTCCAATCATGCTCTATCTGCTTCTTAACAATAGCCATCAGAAACGTTTCAAGAGACTAAACTTCAGAGAACAGCAATATCAAAAATTTTTTTTGTCACTCCTATTATGCAGTTCTCACTAAACCTTTTGTACATTGAGAACTTCCAACAGGATGCTTCAGCAGACTAATGGCAGTGAAATCAATTGTTGCTATATCATTGAACTTCTTTGTATAGGGTTTCTATGATTTCAGTCTCTTAACCCCCTTTTTCTTATGTTAAGTGTCATTGATTTCAAAATGTAGTTGACAGCTTGTAAGCTTTTAATTTCAAATCTTTGTTTATTACATTGTTATCAGCAGTAAGATATGTTCATATTTGTTGCAGTGATTTTCTTTATTAGAGGGATTTTACTCTTTACAATAGCTTTTACTCTGCAGATGAATGTTGGTTGTAACTAGTTTGGGGTATAATTTCAGAGTCTATTGACATGCTAAGTGTTCTGTTGTGTGGGTTTTCTTTTCACTTCTGTGGAAAGTGATTGAAGAATCACTTTTAAAATGTTATGGTCTATGGTTCTATGTTATTTAAGTTTAATAACAGTCTCACTGTATGAATATTTCTTTTTAAAAGAAGTGGTAACATTCCCTTTCAAACATTGATCAAGTTTTGGAGGCATTTTACGAACCCAATAAGACCCGTTTGCTTTTATATGATTGAGAGATACATTTATATCACGTACCATTGTTTTAAAACTATCTCACTGTGTGGGGAAGTCAAAACTAATTCATGTACATTGCCACGATGTACAAATGATAATCTTGTACACCTTTATCTACTTTAAGTAATAAAGCTTGTTTTTATAGCAACCAAGTCAAGGTAAAGAAGAAATAATTATTTTGAGAACTAAATTTTTGTTTAGCTATAATTGATTTGTAAGCTTTGCAATTTTTATTCTTAAATTTTCATAATGAGATCCAAATAATTGATTTGAAAATTAGTTTTGAAATTGATAATCATCTAAGTATTAGAAGTTGAGATTAAAATATAACTTTAGTAATGTAATTTTCTATTTGGACAGAGTTGCAGTTAATGGCAAGAAAGGAGTATATTGTAATGGTGGTTGTCAAGCTATTGCTGACACTGGAACTTCCTTAATTGCTGGGCCTACAGATGAAATACAAAAACTTAACAAGGAAATTGGAGCTACACCTTTAGCTATGGGAGAGGTAAATTATTTGTTATGCTTCTGTGACGTAGCTCATTTGTGACATTAACTTCACTTATCTGGTACAGAATATTTTTTTATAGTAGGAGGCATATAATTTTCTTATTAATTCAAACTACATCAATATATATATGCATGTGTTGTAAATAATACTATAATAAAAGCAGTCTAGTCCAGAATATGAAATTAATTTTATGTCAAAATTTGACAAATGTTTTGTTTTTCATTACAAATAGGTGTAATAATTAATTTAAATTTGCTTTAAGTAGGATTAAAGGTTTTAACAGTAATATTTAGCATGCTTTTATAACTTTTACTGATGTACTGTAAATGAAAATAACTCGTCAGTTGTATAAAGTTACACCTTACTTAAACCTGATATTCATTTCTCAATTCTTGATGCTCCCCCTAATAGCATGATTTAGAAAGAGCTGGAGTATAGTAATTCCTAATAGTGGCTCAGAGCATATTGACTCTCATACAAGTAATATATATATATCTTTGTGAAATTAAAGGGCTTGCAAAACCTTTAAAAAGTATTCTTCTAAATGATAATGTGAGTTAATGTAATTTATTGGCAGGTGTATGGAAAGCTTGTTATTCATTTCTTAAACTATCTTTGTTTTAGTTTGCTTTCATTTATCTTTTTTTTATTTTAATATCTTTGTATATGAATCAAAATTATCTTTCTTGTAAATAGAGAACACTGTGGAAAAAAGTCATTTATGGAATAAGAGATGTGCTTAGAAGTTGAGTAATTGCTTTTTCAGCATTTGTTTGGTTCTCAAGCCAGAAAATATTACTTAAAAATCAAAGATAAAACTAAATATGAAAACACATTAAAGTATGTAAAGAACTTTTTTTCTTTACATAAACTGTTTCAGGTTTCAGATAAATCTTGTAAAATCTCAAAGTTTGAACATTTTCAAGGTTAGGTAGATTTCACCTGAAGCAAGTAGAACTAAAGTCAAGTCAAGTTCAGTGAATATTAATGAGCTACTTTATAGTTTTAAAGTTACAGTCTCTGGGAGGACAATAGTAGCTGTTCTACTTAATATATCACTTTGAACTAGGATTTGAACAATAAAATCCCACTACAGTGGTAAATCTTTAGTTTTGCTTATAAAGAAGTTACTGGCTGTAGCTGAATGGAATCAATTCATCTTTTTTAGTGTAAACCCACCACCACTACTCTTTAAGTGTTTTATAGAAAGAAAACTAGTTGTTATATCAGAAAGGTTCCTTTTTACCAACACTAATGTAAGTTATAACAAAATTCTCCTTAACCTTAACTGTTTTTTTATACGTTTCTTCAAGTACATGGTGGACTGTAAACTCATCCCTCAACTACCAACAGTTACCTTCACTATTGGTGGTAAAGACTTTGCTCTTAATGGTTCTGATTATGTCCTGAAGGTAAGAAGCATTATCACTACAGATAATTGTGTATTTGTGCATTTTTTTCTTTGGAAAACAAAATGGAAAAGTTATTATATATAATTGTATGTAGGATTTAATTACTATTCACAAATTATAAATGATTAAGTAAAGTTTTAAATCAAAAGGATCATTTAATAAACACTTGATTTAAGACCAGTAAACTTACCAAGGTTCAAATTAAATTTTTCATGATACTGAAGATAAAGTTGTGTATCAGCTGTCACAAATAAAAGTAATAACAGTACAAATGAGCCTGTTTTGAAATTACTTAGTACATTTAGCTATATTTCAAGTTGAAATAGTGAAATTCATGCTTGAGTGTATTTGAATAACAGTGGATGTTCAGTTTCTAAAACAGAACTTGTTTGAATTCAGTTTGAATTTGCAAACCAATTTAAAAACAAAGACTATCAAAAAGTTATTCAACTATTGAGTATACTGTATGATGTAGGTTTTAGGAGGTAAATTGTGTTTTCTTAGTGATAAATTTTCAACTTTAATTAAAAAGATAAAAAATGATATTTCTCCATTGGTTTTGGAGTTACTTGTTACTATTTTTTGTCATTATAAGTAACTTTGACAGTGTTATGCAAGAAAAGGATCTTGGTGTAATGGTTTATCAGTACACTTAAGCCATCCAAACACTGCTGTTACTAATGGCAAGGCAAATAGGATTTTAGGTTGTATCTACAGAATTATTGAATACAAGTCAAAAGAGGTTATAATGTTATTCTGTAGGTGACTGGTTAAGCCACATTTAGAGTATTGTGTTTAGTCTTTAGGAAGGTCATTAGGTTGTTGGAAAAGGTTTAGAGGAGAGCTAGTAGGATGATACGTGGGATGGAAAAGTTGCCATATGAGGGCAGGTTATGATCTCTGAACTTTTCTTTTGAAAAAAAAATTAGAGGGGATCTGATTGAGGTGTACAAGATTGTTAAGAAAGTTGATAGTGTTGAGGCATTATCTTTTTTCTTGCCTAATGGTGAGAATGGTAGGACTAGGGGACACAAGTATAAATTTTGGCAAGGTAGAAGTCATCTTCAGATAAGACAGTTTTATTTTTTATAACAGGGTGGTTGGCTTTTGAAATAGATTGTTTTCAGATGTGATGGAAGCAGTAAATTTAAGAAAGATTAAGGGAAGGCTTGATAAATATTTGATACGGGCCAGCTTTGAACACACAGAGGGGAACAGTTGCTAATTTTCCTTACTTACCATTCTTCGTTTCCAAAAGTTTGCCCATACTTGTAGTTTATTAAAACCTTCTGTAGTAATTTTACTCTTCTGATATTTAAGAACCATTTCAATATGTTTACATGAAAGCCAGAATACAAACTTCATTTAGCCTTGTCTAAAATGTACGAGTTCTTATGTGCAATGTTACTATTACTAAGATAAATTTAGTACTACTGTTTTGACTGCAGAACACTGTGTGTCTACATATTCATGCATGCATGTGCATAATATATAACCACACACACACACTTCAGTGCTCCAACTTCTATTAGGTTATTTAAATCATAGTATTTTACTTTGTATTCAAACATTACTTGCATTTCATCTTGTTTTATGCTCTAGTGTTACCTTAATCTGATGGGTTTTACTGGGGGGGTGTACTTTAGCCTATGCCATACAGGAGAGGATTTATCCACAACCTTGGCACATGTAAGGTTTCAGCTATCTTGAGCCAAGTGTTTCATGTGTTACAAGGTGACTGATGTAAAATGAGTGATAAGTTTGGCTCAAAGTTCACTTGTTAAGCACAAGAAGATAAAGGAAAATGTCTTGGTCAATAAGACAATAAGAAAGCCATGCTCAAAATACATTATAACAATATAGACAATAATGATACCACATACAACAAAAAAACACTTTTCTCTTAGAACATTTAAATTTCACATTTTGACCACTGGTTCACAGTTAGATTATAAATGAAATACAAAAACTGTGACAAAAATATTGTTAAAATTACCATAATTAAAAAGTTATACAAAACTGAATTGATTAGTTAAAATTTAAATTTCTAACACACTTGTGTCTCCAACAGTAACTAAATGCACATATTTTATTCCATGAAGTAAAGACACACATGGACAATAATCATTAGTAATACAAATTAAGTGGCAATAACTGATTAATTCTCAGTTTATAAAACAAAGATTCAGTTTTTATCATTCTAAAAATATATATTTCAAACTGTACTTTGTAACATATGTCATTTCAAGGTTGTTTCACCCAGTACTGTACTCCAATAACATAATCTTTTTGAAGCACATTTGGAATGATTAAGAAATTTCATGTCTAATGTTGTTATAATTGAAATTACTACTGAGACAAGATAAGTAACACTTGGGTATCTGCAAAGATAATAAAACGGTTTAAAAAATTTTGTTAACAGAGGAACTACTCCAAATGGAATTGTTGGTCATGTATAGGATAAATTATGTTTTACTCTACTATTTTGTTAACAGAGGAACTACTCCAAATGGAATTGTTGGTCATGTATAGGATAAATTATGTTTTACTCTACTATTTTGGGACACTGCATTTATGTTCTAAAAAGTTGACTTATTTCACTTTATGAGTAAGATATTTGATGTCTGTTATTGACTTGTTTATGTATGTGTAGACATTGATATTGGTAGTACATTATTTTCTAAACTATGACTCTTGTCTATGTGCACAGGTCAGCCAGTTAGGACAAACAGTCTGTTTAAGTGGTTTCTTAGGTCTTGACGTGCCTAAACCAATGGGACCTCTGTGGATTCTTGGTGATGTTTTTATTGGTCGCTACTACACAGAATTTGACTATGGAAATGCTCGTGTTGGCTTTGCTGAGGCCGTATAAATGAAGCCTAGGAGGGTAAAGACTGTTGTAGCTTCATAACAAGCTAACCTTCCTGTGAGGAAAGACTGTCTTTCATTTAAAACACATTTCCCATGTCAGTGTTAATAGTAATGCCCTTGTTTTTTTTGAATAATTTTATGATTATCTTTTATTGCCACTTAGAGCAACTAGTTTGATATAATTTCACAAAAACCTACTTGTAGATGCAGTATTATGTACCTCACTAAAAAGATGGTTAATCTACAATAAAGTATGTTATCTGCTACTTCGTATTTGTTGTATTGTAGTGCTAATAGACTTCAATGGTTGAAACATTTTCATGACATCAGAAGTATTAAAATTTTTTAAATAGACTGTGCAAAACTGAAATGTGTACACTAATTCAGCCAGTTGTGTTACAATTTCAATTGTTCATCACCCCTATAGTGGTTGTAATGTCTGGCTTCCATTTTGTAATGCTGTTACCAACATTTTTGTTTCAGGTTTTATATATACATATGTGTGTGTGTGTGCCTGCTTTATTTTTAGTGCAGGTGTATTTAAGCCACCTGGTGGTAAATCCAGTATACACATAATTGCATCTAAGACATTTAAATTCTTATAAAGCATTATAGAGAGAGAGAGAGAGAGAGATATTCTATATCAAAACTTGTACTATACATTTTTTAACAAACATTAAGTCTTGTATTTCATTAGAGAAGAAAAAAACTATTTTATAATGTATTCATTGTGTATAGACACATACACCTATATTTCAAACAATAGGTTTAACATGGTAACCCTCTTTGTTGACTTTTGAATACCACAAAAATATCTGGATGACAACCTGGTGGTCTTATTCTGAAACATTCACTCTGCATCAATTTCTGCAGTTTAGTTTCTATTTGTTATATGAGCTGCTTCTAATTTCTTAAATTTAATGTTAAGATTAAACACGTTATTTCTCTTATCTGGTTTCATTATAACAATATTTTCATCATTACGTACATTTTCAAATTTTTCTGTACTCGTATTAAAATTTTTAAAATCAATTATACACCAACTTGGGTTCCAATACTTTGAAAGGATTCATAGTTGTCAGGTCAAATTTTCAGTTTAGATACTTACTGTAATAATTGTTGAAATAGCAAAGGAAAATCTTCAATAGAAGTATAGCAAACTTCAAACTATATCACAAAACTAAAATTATTTCGTACAATGACAATGTTAGCATCTAAATACATATTTTTAATCATTTAAGGTTTAATAAGGTAGCCAAGATTTATTCTCACACCACTGGTACCAATTATAAATAAGTTACTCAAGAGTAATAGTAGGGGTAACAACATTGTAATTATATATGTAATAATCAGATGTTTGTGTGTCTGTATCTCCTGAAGGGTTAACCGTAGAAAAAAATATATACATATCAAAATGCTTATTTTCAAGAGCACATTAGAGAAAAATTATTTTTTTGCAATTCGTAAAATTTTATATCGATCCGTCAGTCTTTGACTCTTTGTATGTGCTGCACAGTTAATCTGAGAAAAAACTTGGTAAAAACAATGTTTTGTTTTTTGTGTGTGTACGAGCGGAATTTCAGGAAAAAAATGGAACTTCCACCGTTTACTGATCAAAATATTTCTTTCAAACATAGGAGCATGAACGCATAAGAGAGAGGAGCGTGTTTGAGTGTATATTTGTTGTATACATTTGTAGAGACCCGGAAATTTCCGGTCACCTTAGTATCTTTATTTGTAATAGTACTTCTTTAAATACAGGATTTCTAGAATAATACAAAATATTTATAATCGTAGACACAATCTGCAAATCCATTTCTTTTAGGTCTAACATTAGTTAAGCCTTTATTAATTATGGCCTATATTTGATAGAGATAAATTAACACTGTAACTTGTGTACGTTTTTTGCTTTAGTTTAGTTAGGGCTAAACTTTTTCGTACTTAATACTATCAGTAAATAAACTTGTGCTATTGTACGACCTAACGTTAGACCCTTTTTAAAAGTTTAAGCCTTTAATATGTTGTATAAAATGTCTACTAAAATGTATTTACATTCGCCTTTTGCTTGGATCCGTTGAAATTAAGTGCGCACACATGAGCACTTGGATAGTAAGGTGCGCGCACATATAGAAGGCAGACAAAACGTAGTATTATTATAATAAATGCATTTTTCATATCGATGTTACATACATGCATGACTTTATTGTACCATGTCGAATAAATTGGTTTAAATTTAAATGAATATCTACCCTTCAAACTTCTTATAGAAAAGACAACTGTCAAAAATCACTTATTTCAGTAGTGGTCTTTTCTTGCGTTCAGTAAAATGACAAGGAATGGTGACATCCAGCGTAAATAAATACCCGCGGTTACTTAGCGAACGTGACCCCTCTATTGTGCTGTATGCACCCATTGCATCAAAACTCAAACATTTTTGCCAAAAATACATTGCAGTCAGTCTTCTTTGCTTAAAAACAAGCACAATTCAGTTTTTATTATTGAAAGAACGTAAAGAATTGACAAAATATGGCTGTAAACGACTCGTTAGAGTGACTAGACACTCGTATTGCAAATACGTCATGATCCGAGGCACTGGGTTGACTGCACATTTTTTAAAATTTATTCATCACCATTTTAGGAGAATTGCCGATGAATTGTTTCAACGGGCATCTGATAATGCTTGATTAATTAATGCAAATACCAACATCGGAGAAGAGTATTGAATGTCATATTGATTAATTGGTTTACAGTAGATTTATGTTTAAAACAAACATTGAAATAACCATTAGCTTTTTATCTGTAAGTTAATGTGATATTAAGTTCTAATTGGTGTACATTTTATAAGAACATTTTTTTTAAATATACTGCTATGAATAATTTGATCAGTTACCTCATCAGTGATAATTCTAGATGTAGATCACTTTTGACGATGGGACAAGAATCAGTTCCCAGAACACACGGTATTCTTTTAAGATAATTGATATCAACTGCAGAAGAAAGCCATACAACGAAAAATAATAAAGCTTACAAATACCTGAAATTGAAGGCCGTTTGATTTGACACAATAGGTAACAGGAATTGCGTGTAATAAGTGCGGTAAAGTATGGGGTGGGGGGGGGATTTCCAAACTTGTGTCAATTTTACCGTATCTGTAGGGTATTAAACTCAGTTGTTGTTTTTCCCCTCGCATCAATATACAGTAATGTGTTGTCAGTCAGTCAGTAGACACTAAAATGACGTCACATAAGGGACGCTAAACGTTGCAACTTGTATTGTCATGACGTCAGTAAAACGTGCGCATGCTATGAATCGCGAGAAGAATTATGCATTCTGTAAGATACAACACAGCATGACATATGAACTTCGAAGGCAAGAAATAAAAACACTTGTTACTCTTAATTTTGGTTTCATTTACTCTTGAAACAGAACACTTTCGGAGACCCTGCGGAAGTGCATCTAGTACGTATACGTAATTTACTTCTAAAAGATTCCATCAACACAAACACGTATGGATTAATCGGTTATTCCAAACTTTTAATTGTGCATACGTGTGTTACTTTGAGGTAAAGTAATTATATGAAACAGAATGCGTCAAAAATCTGAAGTTTTAAGTATGTTTATGAGAAGAAAAAAGTATGTGTCTGTAGATATAAATTATATTGAAACAAATAAAGTGAGTAACAGATTTTACAGTAGGCTATCTTGTCTTACGTGGCTGGTATATCAAATCATCTAAACTTTGTAATAAATGCTAATAATTTCATCAATATTCTAAAAGAGAGCGGATATCAGGTAACCTAAAAAAATGAGGTATATATATATATATATATAT
>NW_013672336.1:23761-32365 GCF_000517525.1 Limulus polyphemus
ATCCATCAAACCAGGAACGTCGAGAGCCAGCACGGGCTCCAGGGCAAACATCCTCGCCGGTCCCCCTTCTCTCTTCTTTTTTAACATTTTCAAGAATTATTAAAAAGAAGATCCTAAATTAGGACAGCAACAAGCTCATAAACCAGACAAAATCAGAGCAGCAGCCGTTTTTATCTCGCAGTATAAGCGTAAAAACGTTAATAAAGTAACAACAAATATCTATTAAATCTATAAAGTAACTAATACATATTAATTATTACTCAAATTATTACTCAGTTGTTCTTAATGTATCAAGCGTCTATATGCAAAGTAAAGCCAAAAACTATGGCTATGAAAATATAGCCTAAAGATGCTTTACGGCATAACCAGGTTTCATTCGCCCGGGCCCTGGGCAGTTGCCCCCCCCCCATGTCGGCGGGCCTGCATCGAACCTATTTGAATGTACTGTTATTGTAATCGTGTGTCAATTTAAAACATTTACGTCTTTAGTTGCCAGTAGAGGTCTCTAAGATGGGCGACCTGTGTTCCTTTTCTCACTGAGAATTACAAATTCAACATTTGAAAAATTCTAGCTTGGTGTATTAAATACTAAAAATAAATGTCTTTATAATTCAGAGTACTTCTCCATTCCACTGCTGTTGGTCCAATGCAATCCCTACCATGCTTCATGTGGAAATAACAAATGATAAACAGAAACGTTCCTTACCATAACGAACGTTTTCCCACCATTGGCTAAACATCACCCTTGAAAAAGGTCGCACTGATAATCCATGGATATCGTCGTATATGATATACCCAACTCGTGGAAGTAAAATGAGAGCGTAACATTGAAAAATGTGTTTTACTTAGTCCCAACACAGGTTTTGAATATGTGTATAGTCTACAGATGCTAAGGAAGTCATGGAAGTAACTTGTTACCCTCTCCCCGAGAGGGGGGGGGGGCGAGGTTATTGCAACCGGGTCCGTGTGTGTATGTCTGTATTTCCGCGCGCGTAACTGGAAAATTAAGAAACCGATGTTCACGAAATTTTTAAACAAGATGAGAAGTAAGTATGAGAGAGTCCTCTAAATTTGATCTGGATTTTGGGTCACTTTGAAGCAGATAGGCATTTTCGCGGTTTGGGGTTAATAACATTGTAAAGTGTGATCAGATTTGTACCAAATTTCATGGGCACGTTAAGGTTGAAACTCCTCATCATAATACAAAACATGATCGGAGAAGGATTTTCTGAGTTTTGAAGTTATCAAACGTAAACCCGTGCAATCTCTCTGATTGCTCTTGTTTTTCTATCAGATCATTATTGTAGAGAAATGCCATAACAAAAATCATGGAAATTATTGAAGTGTGATATAACTGAAAAGCATTACGAAATGTTTATCCGTATGTCTGTAACTTTGAGCTGCGCTAGCTACAATATCGTCGGTCAGAACAGAAGTATTTACAACCGAAATTAAAATTCGCCTTATTTTAGATTTACGTAATAATCAGTAGAAAAATCTAACACTAAAACGTATTAGCTTCAAATGTCGCCTATAGAAAAGTCTGAATAACGATAACAAACATACCTGTTGCACCTATATTTTGTACTATAATTTGTTTTAGAGCAAAGCCACATTGGGCTATCTGCTATGTCCACCGTGGGGAATCGAACCCCGGATTTTAGCGTTGTACGTCCGTAGACTTACAGCTGTCCCACCAGGAAACTATATTATAGACAACAGAAGTTTCATTGAAATAGAATGATTTGGGGAAAGAAGAAGGACTTCGTTCAAATGACAGGATGAACCTCACTTACTTGGAACAGCCAACCTTTTATCACTGTCACATTTGCGTATTAAATCGCCTTACATCTAACTGTTTCATTGACAGTTCCCTTGTTCTGCAAGAATACGTCAGCTGCCAAGCATCCGTCCATTTGATATCTTAATGATGTATGTACCGTATGTCTATATCTAAATTTAGCCTTACCCGTCAGTTTTTTAGTTAACTAAATTTCGTAGCTAAAACATATAACATGGTATAGACTAAAATAAGATGTGAATATAGTCATGTGGCAAAAGATGAAATAGAAGAGCTATCGCTGTCAAATGAAGCTCTAGAAAGACTCTCACGATTCCCATGAAGCTATATTTTCACCATCAGATGAAACTGAGGATAGGTAGTGGTTATTTTCATAATTCGTGATGCATGTTCTAGTTGATGGCGTGAAATACACCTAGGGTATATTTTATGTTTCCACAATGATCAGTATAATGTTTACTGTTTATCTCATAGCAAGTGTTTTCACCAAGGAATATAGCTGACGTCTTGTAACTATCACTGGATCTGTCTTAGTATAGTTTTGTCAGTATATTGGTATGTTTGCTCCGAGTATTACACATTTGATTTACCATTGGAGTATGGACGGGTGTGACGTATCTTCCTACCATTGTCTGAGTCTCTTATACTTTGAAAAGAAAGGTGTGTATTTCCTACTGGAATTGCTACATGTGGTTCAGAATTTGAAACCTTTTCCCTCCAGCTTTTCCAACAGACTGGTTAGGAGATTACTGTTGGTGGAAAGGTATCTTTTACACTGTTGATCTGTGTTGTTTTTGGAGCACTTTTAGGCCCTTGCAGATAATTAAATCATATAAAAAAGATCTCATTGAAATTCAAGTTTCTCAGTCTGGATCAATAAAGCTGAGACCTGGCATGGCCTGATGGTTAGGGTACTCGACTCGCAATCTGCGGGTTGCGGATTCAAATCCTCGTCACCGAACATGCTCGCCCTATTTGTTGGTAAATAAAACAGCCTAAGAATTACTTGCTCTCTTTCTAGTATATATCACTGCTATATTAGAGACGGCTAGCGCAGATAACACTCGATTAGCTTTGCGTGAAATTGCAAACATGATTAAAAAGTTATGTAATGAAAATATAATTGAAACTCGCAGTGATAAACAAATACAGTAGTTCAGTTGAAAGAGGTATATATATATATAAGACTTGGTCAACATTAGCTTGCCGTAAGATTGTTATCTGGGTTTTCACACCAAGTTCATGAAAGGGATTCAATATGTCCCTAAACCCTCTATCCACAACAGCCATGTTATGTGGTTATTCCAGATGTGAACATGTTCAACATCATTGCAGAACATGTGATGGTAACTTCTGCATCATTATTTCACCCACCAATGTAACCATCAGTGAATAGTAACCGCTGTTTGGGCATACTGTGATTTTGTCTCTGAAATGCATACGTGTCATTTCTCTGTACATACACATATACGTGCTATCTGAAACTACAATGGCAAGACCAGTGTTCCCTTCTGAAAAAAAAAATTATATATATATCGTGCAAGAGGATGGATATGGTTAAATAAAAATTCCTAGCAACTGATATTTCTAGTCTTAAATGTAGCGGAACAAATCTTCTCACTAAAGCTGAATAAGACGAATGTAATTTTCATATTACAACACACGTATTTTACAAACCAAGACCTCTACGGATAATTTTGTTGAATAGCTAAGTACAGAATCTAACGATGAGAATTCCTAACATGTTTACACAGATCTCAGATGAATATTCCACAAAAATGTAATCCTGGAGGACAGGTCAAGATGCTACGACTTGGTCACCCTCTGGTCACCATCAGGTAGCTTGTGAGACCAATGAAAGAATATTGCATTTGATGTTTTCATTGATATACATGTGTTCTGGAAAAAGATCAATCACATCTGTTCTACAACAGATGATATAGTCTTTTCCCTTTTAATCTATCACTTGGTAGAGTATGTCCGCGGACTTATACTGCCAGAAACGGTGTTTCGATACCTGTGGCGAGTTGAGCCCAGACATTCCTTTGTGTATCTTTGTGATAAATAGCAAAATCATCACTGTTGGAGCCTGATGCTGCTAAAGTCATCGGGATTATCATCATTGTTGGAGCCTGATGCTGCTAAAGTCATCGGGATTATCATCATTGTTGGAGCCTGATGCTGCTAAAGTCATCGGGATTGTCATCATTGTTGGAACCTGATGCTGCTAAAGTCATCTAGGTAGAAAATATTTTGCACCCTACTTGTTCTTTGTTATTTACCACAAAGCTACAAAAAGGGTTATCTGTGCTCAACTCACCACAGGTATCGAAACACGGTTTCTGGCAGTATAAGTCTGCAGACATACCACTGTGTCACTGGGGGGCACCCTACTTGTTGTAAAGTCATCGGGATTATCATCATTGTTGGAGCCTGATGCTGCTAAAGTCATCGGGATTATCATCATTGTTGGAGCCTGATGCTGCTAAAGTCATCGGGATTATCATCATTGTTGGAGCCTGATGCTGCTAAAGTCATCGGGATTATCTTAGAGCAAGCTAGATCATATAGGTCCTAAAACATTTAGCAACAGTCATGCCAAATGTGGTTTGTGCTCAATACATACTCAACAGACTGTTGTATCACTTCAAGCATGAACCTAAATATTTATTATGCATGGAATTGTCATCATTGTTGGAGCCTGATGCTACACAGCAAGTACGGAATTTGGAGTAACAAAATGCTTGGATCACTTATATCGTTTTTACTATGATTTGGCATATGGCGTTTAGAGTAATACTACTGTTTATAGCATTTCACTACAAATGATAATATATTTGGATGACTTTCCTATTTTCCTTGAAGGTATTCTTCTTAGTTCATTAGTATTTGGTCCTGATATCCACTTTTTATCTTTAGGTTTACACTTCACGTGACGTACAACATGACCGTATTCTTTTGGCAGACTGAATGATGTCTTTCTAACATAACTTGAGGGTGAGCTCTATAAATCGCTTGTAGTATACGACCCGCTATCTTGGCAACAGAGTCACCCCAGAGGGGTCTATTTTTTGATGGTGGAGGGGAGGGGAATATGACTTATGACGCCATGTCAAGTTCGTTTGTTCCACAGACTGTCACCAAGGTCACCACAGAAGTTGGAATCAACCTATGTTGACGTGTCCAATCTGCAATTACGTCATAATGAACTTTGTTTGGACCTCAGTTACAAAAACAAAATTAGCTCTGCTTTAGCGCTATGGTAAATTTATACTTTAAGTATTTACTTCGATGTCCATTTATTCAATAATAATCAAAGCATTTTAACATGTAAATATAAGATTTTAAGTTTCGTTCATTTTAGCATAATTCATGGCTTATATATATCTTTAATTATTCATATCCTAGTTTAATTTGAATACTACGAAATTCTGAAAAAAATCGTTTTCGTTTTAACAAAAAACATTCAAATTGGAGGCAGTTTATGGAACTAATGCATATGACGTCACAAGTCACGTGGCCCACAGCCATGAAAGGATACCCCAGTGAGCGGCAAAGGTCGATTTACACTCACCAACGATCCTCCCTCCATATACACATCACATTTCGTTTTGTCACAATAGCATGGCGTATGCTGTTACTACACAGTAAGCATTGTGGTGAAATGATATTGATTACACAACTACAAAAGTGTCTTGATAACGTAACTTCTGATGTGTAATCATGTGATTGGTGCGAATTTGTTGGTTAGTCCATAGAACATTCAGAAAGTGATTGTAGATTTGTTCAATGGACTCCTTTCGCCCATTTTACTTTGTGTCATAAAATTAAAGGTTTGTATACTTCAAAAGACGACTCCTGATAATACTTTAGCATCAACAAGTTTTTTATTACAAAGTAGCCAGCACCATCTTTAAACTATTATTTTTTTATATTTATTACATCTCATGATTAGAAATGAAAGTTGTTTACAGATGACAGTAGTTGCATTAAAGAATAGTCGCAAAAAATGAGGTTCTTGTTGTTATAAAGCACAAAGCAATACAAAGGGCTATCTGTGCTCTGTCTACTACGGCTATCGAAACCCGGTTTCTAGCAGTATAAGTTCGCAGACATACCATTGTGCCACTGGGGGCCGAAAGGAGGTTAAACAAAGCAAAACTGCATAAATTAGACTGTATAGAATTCGATGGGAAAATAAGAACATGGAAATAGACAAGTTCATTTCTCCAAGTACATCCCATGGTAGTCTCATTAAGTGTTAAACAAGTTCCTTACAAAATATTTAGTTTTTGGTGTCAATACTAAATACGATTCCCACCTTATCGTCACTTGTTCTTTCCCGTCCTTAACTTATTCTTGTCACAAACTAGTCTCGTCAACAGTACATTATAAATAAATATATACGTATATCATGATTTATTCGTTATTTATCAACGTATGAAGTACTAATAAGTATAAATGTTTTGAATTTTAGTATATTTTCGCGCTAATTACCAGACAGCTAAAGGTTACGTTCTGAGGAGCACGTGATTCAGTAGCAAGTTCTGCACGCGGACAGCACTACTTTTTGACGTCAAGTATCTCAATAAACAGTCACGTAATTTATAGATCTATTTCTAAGTATCAATAATAAACTGCAAACGTATTTTCTAGAGAAGGTGAACGTTCTCCTCTATAATGAAAGTATTTATTGGAACTTTTAAGAAGGGGTAGAAGCATCTAAACCTGGTGATTTTATGCTTGAGTATGTGCTACATATATAGACGTGATGTATTACGTAGCACTTTTGTGATAATGAATACAATACAAACGGAAAAAATGTAAACATGTTGGAATCAAGACTTCTATAATTATTTTATATACAGATATTACAATAGTTTTATAAATATTTCTAACCTACTCTGTGTCAAAGTTTTTTTAAAGTTTCTTTGACCTTACTGTTCATAAACTGACTTGAAATGATGTAGAACTAATAGGGTTAGGGCTAACATTGCTTTTACACAGGTACATCCATGCTTCATTACGGAGATAACGTTATTTCAAGTCACAACAATCATATTTGGTATCAAAACTGTTGAGCTTCGAACAATCATGTTACATGTTGCAGTTTGAAATTAATTCAAATTTACTTCAGTTTAGGCAAATGGAATACTTACTTTGTTGATATATATATATATAGTTTATGTTGTTGTTGTTGTTTTAAATTAAAGGTATTGACATAAATAATATATATCTTTGGATATTGCCTTAGAAATAATATGGGGAAACCTCAGACAAAGCTACAGGAAGATCCAACAATTTCTCATTCTCCTTAATAGAGGACGCCAAAGTCGCCGGTTTGTGCATTATAGCATATATGAACTCAAATTTCTTTCATTATGAAATTAAATTGACTAGGTTCAAAATGTACCGAAGTTTTGACGATGAGAGAGCAAAATACAAAATATTTTTGTTACAAAAAAAAATCTTGAATATTTCACAACATAATCGCTGACGGGGGTCAAATTGACTGAAATGGGAGGAATAATACGGCTATTTTCCCTTCATAATGCTATTTTACGGGTGCCCATGGCAACGGTCAAGTGTCATTACAACTTATTGTTTTTTGTTTATGTTCAAAACATTTGTACAATAGTATTGAGGATATGATGTAACAAAAACAGTTAGATATGGTCTCTACCAAACGACTAAAAAACGTCACTAAAATTATCGGCTCGCGAGAGCGCCACATCGCGGTAGTATCATGTATAAAATATTTTATACATATACCATTTATTTTCAATTAAGCCAATTAGGTCGTTTATTAATAATTTATGTAAGAGAAGGAAGAAAATAATGAACTTGTAATTGCTTATGTGCATAGATTACCATTGTGTAGGATCACTACACATATATATCAAAAGTATAAAAGCGATCCTATGTGATGGTAAATAAATTAGAAAGATTTGATTCTGAATTTTCCTTTTTTCGCGTTTCCCAAACTTTAATAAATGTGTTGTTTTTTTTTGCGCGTCCCTTTAGTTGTTGTTAAGCACAAAACTACACGATGGGTTATCTGTACTCTGCCCACCATGGGTATCGAAACCCGGTTTCTAGCGTTGTAAGTCCACAGACTTTTTTTCTTTATTAATCCACCCTCATAGAGGGGGTATAAACAAAAATACATCAGTTATTCAACACATCTCATGAAAATGTCGATACAAATCTGGATAGTAATAAAAAAATAGTTAAGGTTAATTACTTAAATTACATACACAGAAAATTAGTAATAACAAACAAACGAACAAAAAATGCTGCTAAACTTAATAAAAATAAGATGATCTAAACTGATAAACATAAACAATCAAACAATATTATCATACCAAATCACGACATAGGATGTAACCCTGAACACCTTCACTTACCAAATGCCCAGAGTCGCGATAAATATTATAAAAAGCTGACAATTTGTCTCATAACCGAAACCGTAAAAAATCGAAATAAATTTTAGCTTTAAGTTGAGCTTTAAAGATATTCACAAAATGAACACTAACACCACGTGATAGAACCTTACTACGAGCAGAATAAATCACAAACTTAGCTATACACAAAAACACCAGCGTAACAATCTGAGGTGATGCAGCTGTGCCACTGGGAGGCATGAGTCAAAGAGTGAGTTAAGTGACATTAAAATACTATATGCGTTGTAGTAATTACTTATTATATTCATTAATAAAAAATATATTAAAACGGTTAATTTTGCATTATCGAATCATTGACTCTATCACCATCGCTCGCCCCCCCCCCTCAATAGAACATTT
>NW_013672336.1:33243-42664 GCF_000517525.1 Limulus polyphemus
ATTTTAGGTTTATGATATCACATAGTGACTATTTCCCTCAGTCTGCCCGTTCAAATATTTACAATATTCCTAATTCTGGGTGCATCAATAAAGTCCCAAGACATGAGGTTAAAATCAACTTGCTGTGGTCCCGCATGGGTTCATATGAGCTTTTTGTCAAACACATTCGTATTCATATTCTTATTTGCGCTCTGATTACAAAATAGGATTTTCCCACTTTTTGATCGAGACGTTTTATCAGTCTTCAAACTAGTAATATCATTCAATATCATTCTACTAATATCTCCCCTCCCCAATCAGAACACTGTCCCAATCTCAAATAAATTTTTGGTGGTAACGAAGTATGAATTGAACGTACTCCCGAAAGCTTCACGAAAGTGTTCTGTTTCAAGAGTAAATACAACCAAAATTAAGAATAACAAATATTTTTATTTCTTGCTTTTGAAGTTCATATGTCACGTTGTGTTGTAGCCTACAGAATGCATACTTTTCATGATTCATGGCATGCACACGCTTTACTGACATCACGACAGTACAAATTTCAACGTTAAGCGTCCCTTATGTGACGTCATTTTAGTGTCTACTGACTGACTGACTGACAACACATTACTGTATAGTGGTGCAAGAGGTTAAAACAGGTGATTCCCCTAGGCGGCATTCGGCCCCCTTTCGAGGAAATGATAAAACTCTAGTGGTTCTTCGGTGAAGTAGGATTAGCCATCATAATACACATTCGTTTTACATTTTTACATCGTTTTATGTCTAACCAGGCACAGTTACTGCTGCGCATTCTAAAGGTTCCCTAGGCTTCACTTACTTATCGAAGATAAAATTATTTAGGCTTCTGATCTGTAAAGGATAGCTTATTTTTCTTTTCAGACTTCGGGTCCTTGTCTTTTTATTGACTGAGCATTTTGAACTCAGCTGAACACATTGGTCTCTGCCTTTCCCTATGTATGCAATGACATGTTGCGTACAAAGGGAAGTTTCGAAAACTATGATAAGCTACACAAGCTTTTACAGCCTTCAACGTGCATGAAAAACAAATAAAATCAGAACATTTAAAAAAGTATGCTAATTATTTGTCCACCAAGACTAGTCCAAGAGATTTAAGTTATTGTTCAACGTGAGCTTTTGAACACTCAATTGACATCGCATAGCAATGCCAATGACATCAATGAGTGAATCTGTATAATAGAAGCAGTAATCTGCAGAACCTTCCCGTCACAACGCTGAGCAGGAACTTACTGATTAGCGCGGGAAATACTTTTTTCAACGAAGTTCACGGCTAGAGTCGTTGTTGTTCTTTATCGCAAAGCTACACAACGAACTATGTGCGCTATGTCCACCGTGGGGAATCGAACCTAGGATTTTAGCGTTGTAAGTCTATAAACTTACCTCTGACCCACCGGTGGACAGTAGTAGAATCTTTGTATTAAAACGTCAGTTTTAAAATTCATTAAGTTTTACTTCCTATTTTGTTTACTTCCCGAATTATAGTTAAATTATAGATATTCACCGTTTAACATGTCTAGTATGATAACTATGGAAGTCTCTACGTAAGAATGTAGATTAGTTTGTTTATAGAAAATATACATTCCAATTTCATTATTTTAATTCAGAATAATTCGTCTAATGTCTAAAAATGACTGTCGTTTATCATTTTTCTCCAAAGTGAATTTAACATTTGTACGTAAATTAGTCAAAATATCATAAAAGTTGTTAAAAGAGATAAATTATTCCATAAAATATAACAGTCATCTAAGCGTCTCCACCAACTTTTGCGTATATAAAGATACCTGTCTAGATCATAAACTTCTGTGATTCTATTATATATTTTAGTTTGTAAAAAGCCCATAAATAGATTAACATAATTTGGCGTCATACTAGTTCCCATCAGCTTTTTTTTTCGTGAAAATAATTACTTTCGAAAACAATATTGTTATTTTTTAACATCAAATATTTTTTAAAGTCTTGAATGTAATAAATTAGGAACTTCTTTCCATATAACATCTTACAGACTCAATAACTTATTCATGACTGATATTAGTTGAAAAAGAAGTGGCATTAAAAGTAACTAATACAGTATTATTCAAAGAGTCAGTTGATAATTTTTTTATAAAGTCCATGACACATCTATATAAAAATAATAATACTGTCTGTTGTCTGTCCATGCAACTACTTCGAAGGGTGTGGATGGATCTTCACCAAAATTGGTATGGCGGTTCATTAGGTCCATGCAGGGGTACATACAAATTTTCACTTTTGCATTTTATATTTTTCGGTTTTTATGGGTGTTTTTGCGATTTTTACCGCTACTTCGCTCCCTATCAATGAATCTTCACCAAATTTGGCATAGAGGATTGCTGGGTCCATGCGGAGATACATGCAAACTTGTCGTTTCACATCTTGTGTTTTGCAGTTTTTATGTGGGTTTTTTTACAATTACATATAAGGGAAGCAACTTTTCATGACCTAAGATAAATAACCTTTCATTAATCATGAATTTACATAGCTTCCGTTCAGGGGACGGATACTCCAACTAGTTTAAAATGAAGTAAAAGAGAAGCAGTGAGCGATAAAACATAGAGTTCGGTTACGTATGAGAAACTTAAAATTAATGAAACTGATGATAAAATGTTTCGAAAACTAGTATAGTTTGGCAAGTTACTTCTGAAACAAGAAAAGGAATGTTTCTCGAATTTTTAATTCCAAACTTAATGCTGGTATTTTTTTTTTCTTAATAAGTCGCAGCAAATATGGTGTAGAATCAGGTGTATATTTTCATAGTTGTTGAAAGTTTTTATGAAAGAGAAAAAAAAATGGCGCTTTTGGAGCAGAAAGGCAAGAGCTTGAGCCTACCCAGCCATCCCCATGTGCACGTATATGAACTTCTAAAAAGTTCATAACTACATTATTATAAGTAGGCCTCATACATGTTCCAATAACCTTCCTCTCCGTTGATGAAAATAACCTCTTTTTAAACGAAATCAATATTTTTATCATTAGAGTAACAACCTTCAGCAATATTTATAAATCTTTAATTGAATTTACCCCTGTAATTTTTTCATGACTAATATTAGTATAAAGAAAAATTACATCAAAACTAACTAATACAGTATTTTTCAAGGTTTCAGTTAGTAAATTTTGAAAAAAGTCCTAGTCAACTTTATTTCCCCACATTTTGTGAGTTTTGGATAACATATAAAAATAACTTTAATGAATGGCACACAGGGACTTATAGTAAAAATATAATTTTGATATGCTATTGTTAATACGCAATACTTCACAGTTTAAATTTAGATCGTAACATTTTTGTAAGATCAATTGAATAGGAATAAAAGAGGATCTGTTTGCTTCTTATGGAGTTTTATCCTAATTTGTAGCAAAGGCAATATTTAGTCCCTATAGTTTCCTCGAACAACCTCCCCGCCCACACACACACAAAAGACTTTCCGTACGAAACGTGAAAGTATTCGTTTTTTTTTTTGTTAATGGGCCTCTGCCCTTTTAATGTCCTCTGCACATTGATGTTGAAATATATAATAGAATTGGAATGACCTTAATATCAGTAACTGGCTAGCTGCCTCCATGAACTGACGCTGACCACTAAAATGCGAGTGCAATGAAAAACAATTACGTTTTGCATATGACTATTCTGTTTGTTTTTCTTTGTATATTTTAGTGAAATCCGACAAAGTGGGTGTAACGAACTAGTGTCCGTCTGCGGACCAGTGGTCGAGAAACACTGATCTGGATGGATATCTTCATAGAAGTGGAACTTAGTAACGATATTCAGGTGACTGTTTAATTTAATCGAATACTTTGATTTAATGAAGTTTTGAATATATTGGATAATGTACATGCAGATATCAACTTCATTATAGATAAAAATGAAAAAAGAACTAGCGTTTTTAAATATGGAATGATCGTAAATGAAAATGATAAAATCGCGGATATTTTATATAAACAAACTAATTCTCATTGTTATTTAGCTATCCATAGTAATCGTTCAATTTCTTTAAAGATAGAAGGATAGTTAATATAGTACATTAGACAGAGAGAGAGAAAAAAATAATTAAGGAGTATTTGGTAGAAAGACACTGCCCAATGAATTTAGTTGAAAGCAATATTTCCAGAGCTAAACATTTCGGTCCTGGTCCTACTCAGTAAAGTGACGGGAAAAGGGGGTGGGGAGTTCCTCCTTATTACTGTGACTTCTTATTCTGATTAATTCATTAATGCGCCCAGAATTAGGAATGCTGGTATTCGTGGATGAAGGATAAAGCCTTCCGATGGCTTAGGAGTAAGTCTGAAAGCTTATAACGCTAAAAACTGAGTTTCGATACCCGTACTGGGCACAGCACAGATAGCCCATTGTGTAACGTTGCGGACTTGTAACGCTAAAAACCAGGTTTCGATATCCGTCGTGAGTACGGCACAATAGCCCATTGTGTAGCTTTGTGCTTAACTGCAAACAAACAAGCATGGATGAAAAATAAAGACTACACATTCATGAATGACGAATAAAGACCAAATACATCAGTTGATCTGTAAAATAAATAGATCGAAGAAGCACCAAAGTGTGATGGGGTCAGAGGTAAAAACAAAACAAAAAACGATACGAGGCTGAATGTTCCACACAAACAATTTAATAATAAAATGGATGAACATTATTAATACAATTTTCATAAAAGAACTGAATCACTGAACTAAAATGATAAAATTGAAACTGAAGTGAAATGGAACAGCCGGTCAACTATTTATATTAAAAACAAAAAACGAACAAACAAAGGCAGTATATAGATTCGCTCTCACGTCGTCTGCTTGTTTTGAAATTTTGTATATATACACTCTGTGCACTAACTAATCATCTTTCTAAGTTGTAAGTAACTTCAAATGGTTAAATATGGGCTACCAATATCCAAGAAACGAATGATATATATTTGATAAGTTAATTTTTTCACCAAAACATAAATTTCACGGAGAAAAGATGACGTAGAGGCCCAACCTATTCGTTGATTCGCTACTTTTGCTGTAATAGACTAATTTAGCCTAATTCAAGTTCATCAGTACCGGCTAAGGATGCCATATTACAGAAGATATGTTATGTTGAGAAGTGAAGGAATGAGTTTCCGAGCATGGAGACTGGATATGGATTTGTTGTGTGTACATAGCACTGAAGCAACTCATCTCTGACTTGACTAATACTTTATCTTGTTCCCAGACAGCTCAGTCCGTTAAATTATACATTTGTAGAGTAGTGAATGACCAGGAATCGTAGGTGGTTGAGACTGATAAATCATAGGACAGTGAGAACACTGTAATGTATGATCTTGCCTCAACTGATGAGAAGAAAGACGTTGATAGTATTTGTTTGCCTGTCTAGACAGGGATGGGTGTTTGACTACTAGAATAACAGCAAAAAAAGGGGGGGGGCATTCCTTACTTTCTGATAAATTATCTACAAGACATGGCGTGATAGCAATTTGATTATGATACAGTTTGAATTATCAGTTGATTGAAAGATGAAATGGACAGAAAGGGTGTTGTGACCCGTATGTTCTAAGCTATTAAGCAGAGTTTCGTGGTAAAATATCTACAGGACAACGCATGATAGCTGCTCAATTAGTATATACTTACGATAGCTTTTGGTACTACATAAATTGCCTAGAACACGAAAAGCGGGCACGTCTAGAGATAGTTATCAGGAATTCATAAGCATTTGTAAGTTAAAAGGGCGTCGTGACCTTTACTTTCTGAGCTCTCAGATGTTGTTTTATTGTAGTATGTCTGCACTACATCACATGGCAGACATTTTATTACAATATACTTAGGACAACTGATGTTTGATGTAATGCCTAGAAATGATAGCTACGATTTCTAATATGTTGCCCAGATTTGGAAAGGACTTTACTCTTCTAAGTACTGAAGTGAAATATTGGCAGGATGCTTATCCAAGAAACACATGTGAATGTAAGATATAATTATCATTTACACAAAAGTGTGTGAGGCCTGTACATGACTTACACATTACATTGTAGGAGTGTTGCCAGTAGTCAGCATAGGAGATGAATCAGACAGAATTATAGTGGAAAATATCCTGTTTCATTAAATTTTTGTCGTATGCATTTGTATGTGATGATGACTATAATACGTGAATCAACTCACGGATGATAGTGTGATATAACAATAACTTGGCTTCTGGTGTTGGTAGCCATCTACGACAGTAAATGTAATCTGCTGTTGAATATTGTACTCAGCCTGTGTTAATCTGAATGTGTATTGATGTATGCTGTAGTGGACAGTAAGAATACCGATACAGGTTGGAACAATTTTAATTGAAACTTCTTAGTTCAGCTGAATTCAGCCTGCAATTATTTATTTGTGATGCTTAGAAAGACAGAGTCAAGTTTATTGGCTAACATATCGTACAGTACCGGATAGCGTACCTATTGAAACATAGCTGGTGAGAGAAGACGCTTTGGTTGTTATGGTTACCCTACATGAGTTATCGGGTAATTTTTTGGATACGTAAGCATGCATATTTATGATATTATTTCTCCGAAAAGGGGCCAAAGGCAACCCGAAGGAGTCACCTGTTTTAACCACTCGCACCACTATACAGTAGTATGTTGTCTGTCAGTCATTCAGTAGACACTAAAATGACGTCACATAAGGACTCTTAACGATGCAGTTTGTACTGTCGTGACCTCAGTAAAACGTGCGCATACCATGAATCACGAGAAGAATTATGCACTCTGTAGGTTAAAACACAGCATGACACATTAACTTCAAAAGCAAGAAATAAAATTATTTGTTACTCTTAATTTTGATATATTTCTTCTTGAAACAGAACACTTTCATGAACCCTGCGGAAGCACATCTAGTAGATGTATGGTTATATGTGTATGGTGTTTCTCACTTATATAGATCTTACATGTGAAACTGTTCATGAATATTTTCTCATATTCATGAATACAATCACAGACAACACAACTATTAGGTAACGAACGAATATGAAGAATGAATTTGATCCAAATCTTAAGGCATCCCAGTGGCACTTCGGTATGTCTGCGGACTTATACCGCTAGAAATCGGGTTTCGATACCCGTGGTAGGCAGAGCACAGATAGCCCTTTGTGTAGTCATGTGCTTAATCACAAAAAACAACAACAACCAAATCTTAAGATGATTATATGTGAATGAAACTGTAATTAGTGACTTGTACCACATTATGGGCAGATGCCGTATAAGGAATATTTTAATTGGTGATGGTGAGAAAATATATTGTTTTTAAAACTGAAATATTCGCGAAATAGTGACTTTTTTACTAGAAGGATCAAAATGAACTAGAACTTACACCATATCAAATAAAAACTGTAATAGTCAAAATTTTGGGTAGTGTTAGTAAACAATATTATGATTGTTTACTAATTCAAATAATCATAAACAAGTAAAACTATCTCAAGATACGAAATCTGCTCACAGTAGCTTACGTGTCATACCAAAAACACTAGGTGTACCGAATGATTTATTTGATTTTGATGTAGTATGTTCAGTTATGCAGATTAAAGTATTTCTTAAGCAAGCGGTTGTGCTCAATATTTTTTAACATCTCTTTTTTTTTTTTCAGTACAAGTTCCATTTAGAACACACGAAATGAAAGTAACACGTCTGTGCTACTGGGGTTTCATAGTCGAAGGCTACAGGTTGATGTTTGCACAGTAGTTAGCCTGATTTCAGTTATGTGTAGGAGTAAATACTTGTAGTTTTACCACTTTCGTCCGAATTAGAACCAGGCTCTATTTCTGTAACAACCAAACAATGGAAAAAGACTCGCGTGCATGTGGGTGGTAACCATGTTAGCTGTGATCAGTATTATATAATGAATGAATAGAGAACGTGACTGTATACTAGTCAAGTGTATATACCTCATATAAAGCTTGCTGGATTGGAACATTCAGATGTGCTTAGGAGGTATTTGATACTAGCACTATCTAATACAGTTGACCAGAACAACATTTTTTTACACTTTAGGTCCAAAATAAGCTTTTAGGACAGATTGTAATTGTAACTGTGATGTTACAACTTTCAAAATGCTTCTAGTTGAACTTCTTATGAGTGATAAACCAAACTGGTCAAGCATTTTCATTCCTGACTTTTTCTATATGGGATGAAATTCATAACCCTTTTGGAATTTGTTTTGTTTTGTTTGAAGTTATGCACAAAGCTACACAATGGGCTATCTGTGCTCTGCCCACCACGGGTATTGAAACCCGATTTCTAGCGTTGTAAGTCCGTAGACATACCGCTTTACCACTGGGGGAGGGAGGCGAATCAAAACGCACTCATATAGTCTTGCATGAACTATCAAGAAACATATAATATAAAACATTAACAGTGCAAATCAGCACTTGCAAGTGCGTAGCAGCTTCATACTTCTAAAAGGTGCTGCCTCATTCCCAGAATTCCGAGTTCAACCACTATTGAGCAGGCTACAAAGCTTATAGTACGAAATGGACTATAAGAGTATACGTTTGCGTACCAGGTCTGGCAGATCACAAGATAGGTCACCTGATACTTGTTTTGCACAAAATATTAACTAATTGTGCCTTGTCAAAACTGGAATATCAAAAACTCCGGCTATTACTTAATGGTTTTGAACGGTGCATAATAGTCACTCAGGTCTCAGAGTAATAACAAATTTCAATTTACAACTGACTATTTTTTATCGCTGTTATTGGTAAAGTTTTATGTTTTATTTCGGTCGAAGAATGACCACGTTGATTTTACAGTTGATTTTATCACCTCGTTTCACGATGAAGAAGCAGTTAAGAAACTTGTTTTAAAAATAAATAACAATTTATAAATTTTAGCGCAAAAGCGCATGTTCGTAAATTTTAAAGTTGTGCTTAAAATTACTTCAGTGAAAACATATCCAAATAATTTTTTTCAACAAAAAATTCAAAATTAATTTTTTAAACGCATTATTATCTTTATTTAGTTATGCCTAAAGAACATAAGTGGGTTATGAGTCAACAAAGATAACATTACCTGCTCTAACTTCTTCAAGATGAAGAAACTTCTCCTCATCCTCTTATATCTCATTCTGAGAGCAGCTATTTAAAGACTGTGAACTTCAAGACATCAGAAGTAGAATTCGACAACAAGTATTACAGCATTGATTTCTATATTATTCCTTAACTATAAAAATATGTATAATAATATACTGTACGTGTTGAAATATTGATAACGCCTAGTGGTTACCCGCTCTAAGTCAGGATATAACGTCACGATACGTGTATATTTAACTATTAGGTCGTCAAGAAATTAATGTCGCTTATTTTCAGATGAAAAACCCGAACATCTTATATATCAAAACAAAACATTTATTATAAGAAATAGTCTCCATTCTTATC
>NW_013672336.1:43392-46160 GCF_000517525.1 Limulus polyphemus
TTTGATATTCTTTGTGGCTACAGATGCGTTGTTTCCCTTCTTGTATTCAAACAGCATTACATGCCGGATGTGTGTCTCGTCGTGTGCCATCACTATAAGAGATTAGAGTACACTCAACTTTACACATTATATAGACTACACTAACGTGACGTTTAGGTGGTTCGGTTAACTACTATACGTGATGTTTGTTTTCTGGGGGTGGTTAATGAAAGTGTTCCAAATCGCGACATTAATTTCTTGACGACCTAATATGTAGTGTCGTTACCTAACAGATTCGTGAAAAACTGTCCTTGGAAAACAATTAGAAACGTTTTCAATTTATTCATCGTTTGTTGATATTTTACATATTTAATTATCATTTAAATACATTAAAACGAAAATACATTCTGTCCTAAGAAACAGGATTTTTAAAACACCGTTTTGGAATACACGGGATAAACTAATCATGAAGAATACAATTTGGAGAAATACTTTAAATTCATCTCCATTTACATTGGTACACTTTGATAAGTGAATTATAGAAGAAGTATATGTGATTATATTCCTTCCACATACAGTTTATCAAGTTCAGTGTCTGATTTATATCTTTTAATCTTATAATTTAAAGCACTTTTATCTTCTAGTTCTGTAAAACTGATGACGTCATTTTCAACATGCATTTCAGTCCTTCAGTCACTTGTGTTTTTATTAATTTGGAGAATAACAGTCCATAACGTAAGAAATAAGTGGGTTTCTAACTTACTGTTCAGGGTAATTTTGGTCTGTACAAGCACCTTTTAGAAGCATTTTACACGCATGTTTACATCATATCTAAAAGTCTGAACATTTCAGGGAATCTGGTGCTGATCACCTGTGTAATCTTGAATCGGAATTATACATTAACATATGTATATAAATCAAAACAAACAAACATGTTTGAAGTCCAATTCCAAATAATTATTTCTGATATCTGAAAGTTGTTCATGATCTTTGGAAAACTAATTACAGCAGAGCGAGGAACATTTGCCGCTTCCTGATGAGCAGCTTTTAAAAGACTGTGAATGCATGCTTCAGAAGTATAAGTCGACAGAAGTGTGAAAAAAAATTATTTATTTATATTTCCGTAGCTATAAATATCTATATTTCCGTATTGTGCGAGTTAAGATATTAACAAGGCTAAAAAATGTAAATACACCAAACTACAGACGGCCAAGCATGGCCTACTAGTTAGCGTGCACGGGCCGTGAATAAGAGAATTTATGTGTCCGCCGCGACTCCTTGTCGTAAAAACGTGCTCCGCAATTTGGGGCTGTGAGTGCGTTATAAGAGTGACAGTAAAATCTCACTCTTCGGCACACTAGAGTTGACGATGACTATCTGTCTTTCCCCTAGTTTATCACTTCAAATTAGGGATGACTATGCGCAAATAGCCGTTTGTGTAGTTTTGCGCGAACATTTTGAAACAATGTATGTCTCTCAATTGACGCAAATCATCGTCGTGATAAACTTAGTTCCTACATAGAGTGACCAGATTTCCAAACCGAAGAACCGGAACAGTCCAGCCCTTGCCCCTAATTTCAAAATGGTTATTACAGATTTGAAATAATTTAACCTTAATTTACTTTAAATTTATCAAACTGTTCCAAAATATTTCCAAATATATTAACATTGACATTGTCTTTGAAATAATTTCAACTACTTTTTTCGGCGATAGACACAAAACAAATGCGCAAAAATAAACAAATTATACATTTGAGAAATCTTTCATTATTTACTTTATCCAATACATATTAAAATTGGCTACTTCATACCTGGATTTATTTAAGAATCCATAAAATGTTCATGCATACTACTTTTAGGTTTTAGCATTACCATATTTTTGTGAAGAATAAAGGGAACGTAGAAGTTCTGTTGTTATTTGTTTTCGTCAAAGAGTTATAAAATTCAGCACATGACTGTGTAAAGTGTGTTTTAATAAAGAGCACTGCCTCAAGTGTCTCCACATTCAGACCTGCGCAGACCTGTGTTTCTCACCATGCACAGACGGGCAGGAGACTATGTGTTCCAACAACGAGCATGTGAAGTAGACCTATTACATTAGTGATTCGACGTGACTGACAGTTCAATGTCTTTATCATAAAACCGGGACGTTTTATGCGTCTCAAGAACTTTTCTCGAAACATTGAGACAAACTACCAAAAATCGGAACTTTCTCGGAAAAAACAGGACTTCTGGTCACCCTATTAGTACACTAAGGGCAGTCATTGATTTTAAATTTTTGTATGATAAAATACATGTATATAAAATTGGTTTACCTCGAATTTAAGAATATGGTAAACAGATTACAACTTCGAACGAAAATCAAACGTATTGTTACGTCTCCGTTTGTTAATTGATTTTCCGTAACTTCGTTCCGACGAAACTTAAGCGACACAAGTTCTTTCTTAATAAAAACTGGTTTATTCTTTCCGAATATAACTTTACCGATACACTCAACTTCAACAATCGCGCTAAACAAACGCTATAACAACGAACGTGCTCAATAATACTTCTGACTGCAGATCAATTACTCACTGTCCACACACACATTACATTCCTCTCTTTTATATACCCGACTCCCCTATATCTAGTAAATACTAGAGCATTCCCCAAAGTACAGGATAGTTCTAGAAACTAGAGGGCGCCACACCAGTCACGTGACCTCGATGACGCAACAATAGGATAGAAGTCTCTAAATCATATATAAATCTCTGTATCACCAGATGTCAAAGAATAACTTTATTTTTGCA
>NW_013672337.1:0-840 GCF_000517525.1 Limulus polyphemus
CAATGATACAAACTTAGTTTTAATATGTTATTTTATAATGGATTACAATGAAACAAACTTAGTTTTAATATGTTATTTTATAATGAATTACAATGAAACAAACTTAGTTTTAATACGTTATTTTCATGAGCTCATACAAAATGTCATTCAAGTATTTTACAAATGTTAAGATGTTTATACCTTTTGCATTACGAAAAGGCCTTTTGGTTAACAAATGAATACTCAAATGTTTAGCTCTTGGAGAATAGTTATTGGCAATAGAATCACAGAGAGTGCGATGATATGGTTGTTCTTTGTATGGTGAGGCCAGTGTCCATGAACTTTCTCGCATAAGAGGTGGATACTCTTCATTCGACAAGACCAACTGCAATTAATTTTAAGGCAAATAATTACATTATGTATCAGTTGTTAAACATGCAAAAAATATACAAAAGTAACAGTTATTGAACTTCTGTTAAAACTTGCTTTAAATGCTACAGCTTTAAAGTATATTGATAATTTAAACTGTTGGATATAGCATAATTAGGAAATGATAAGTATGCAAAAAAAATTACATTTCTTAGTGATAGAACTTCTGGGTGCTTTAAATGTTGAAGAAATACCATAACTTGATACAAATAATCATGTGACTAGCTGATAAAAGTGTTTCCACTGTTTGAATTCAAAAGTGCTTCAAATGACTTTGTATTGATGTCATATGTTTTTATGTATGAAAAATAACTTTCATAAAATTCAACCTAGCATACCCTGTACAAAGAAGATGAGTCCATTGCTGTTAACTGTAAGTCTGATGGTGTAAAACTATGAAAACTCCTGGGTGTGAATGTTTTTCTGTTTTCT
>NW_013672337.1:1662-4431 GCF_000517525.1 Limulus polyphemus
AACGTTTCATCTCTAACAGTGAAGCGTGATCACTTATACCTCTAATGGTGTACGTGATAATATCTTACTGTACGAGACGAAACGTTGTACAGAAATGAATCTATTAGTTTTCATGCCTTTCGCTTGAATTTTTCCTTATTCGATCATTTTCACACACGCCATTTGAGCTACGCTTTTTTGCAAGCATTATTTGTTAGATCGATAAATCAGATCTACCATTACACACGTATATAATGTTGTTATAAATAAATAATTCCTCTATTTCTGAAAACAATGTTAAAACATCAATGAACAAAGATATAAGTATATACATATAGAGGAAGAGTTAGCCACTTATGTTGCTTGATGAAGAACAGATGCAGTGTGAGACTGCACAGTGATTATTCAAAAGTGTCAGTCACAAAACAAAATATTTTTTAAAACCAATAATATAGATTTTGATACAACATTTATTTTATATGAACCTGTGAATGTTGAAGGGTGTAAATTTTTCAAAATATTGTTGAGACATCAAATGAAATCATACTCACTATCATCTGGTGTTCAAGTCGTCTCAAACCTTAATACTGTCATGACTTATTACTAATCTATATTACAAAACTATTTATATGTAGAAAATAGCAGTGATGACAGTTTTTGCTAAAATATATTGTAGTAAATAACATATGTTTCAGATTTAATTAAAAAATACTGATTATCTGAAATATCAACAAATAAAGTTTGCATCTAAAAGTTACTAGCAATAGTAGCATAGCTTAAAGTTAAACTTGAAAGTATTATCTACTTTAAGTAAACAGTTCAAATGTCTGTACGATCAAACAAAAGGTGATTAATGTTACATTATTCTAATTAATTAATGGCTAGTGAGTCGCATTTTACGTGCTTTCGTAAATATCTTACTAGAAAAATATATTTAATAACAAAACTACGATTTACTACTTTAAAAGTTTAACATAAGATTAAATAGGGGAACATGCTTATTGATATTAAAATTATTAATAATAGATTGATATTATGATTTCCTATATTGTTGACAATGCAATGAGCTCATCCAGTGTTTATAATAGTTTCTGTAAACGTTACGCTATTTCTCAAAAATTATTTTAAATTATTACCTTAAGCTTTAAATAAGCGTCTTACTAGTAATAACGCCCAAGAGACTAGATATCACTTCACATCCTACATCTTTAACAATTGGATACACGCTGCTGTATCCATAGCAACCTTTTGCCCTCTAGCGACAAATAAATAATAAAAAGATAAATATTGGAATAGAGATTATAAATAATTGCTAACATTAACTTTAGGACTTGCAACTTTATCAGAATGGAATAGCCTATTTGAATGGTTCATTGTTTCCTCCCTCCTCTATAACCCATAATGTTTTTTTTTGTTTTTTGTTTGCAGTGATTGCGTTCAATAATGTGTCATTATCTATACATAAGCAAAACACATCTATATAAATAATACGCTTGCGTTTGTCTACCCGAAACTTTTCTCGTACATTTCTCGATCAAACACTAGAAATCTCATATAGTTAGAAAGGCTTTTGTCCAAGGTGTCTGGATTGCGTATTGGTTTTTCCATTCAGATTCACCTTACCTGATTTATTCTTAGTCAAACTTTTTATTGCAATGAGTATGCTACACGATGGAACAATGTTATTGTCATAGTCGTCAAATGATTACTGGCTTTGATTTACAACTTTAATTTTAAATTTACAAATTTAATTTTTAAGTATTTCACACAAACAACACTTAACCCGCATGTAATTTCCTAAAACAAAATGAAAATTACACTAAATACGTTGATATGGCTTTCTCCTTTTTTAAGGCCTAAAATACGCATGCGCAGTTCGTTCAAAACCACATTCTTATCACTTGTGAACATGTATTTTGACGTTTCTGCACAATCAACTAAGTTTGCCTTCATTACAACTTTACATTTACTTTACTTTGCAATAATTTAGCTTTGGTTGGTTTTTTAGACTACTATAAAAACTTTTAGCTACTTTTTTCTTTAGTACGGGTCTCATTCTTCGTTTTTGTGAGTTTCTTTGTTTCAACTCATAAGACCATGTCTTACAGTTTAACTTAACCCTTATAGCTGTTTCATACTCTGTACGCTACTATAAGTACTATTACTATACTTTATTGTTTACTTGCGCGTAGTTTTATTAAATAAAGTTGTGTCTACGTGAGTTAGTTTGTCTGAGCGTGTAATTTTTTAAAAATGGACCAGAGATTGAATCTGTTATCATTGACTGGTATTTGAAAAAGTTTGAAAGGTATTTTTGCACGTAACATGTTTATAGCTATTTGTACATTGTAGTATCAGAGCCTAAAATGTCATTATATATATTTTTATTATCTATTTTTTTACCATTAAGCTTATGCTGGTAATATCTCTGGAAAGTTTTAACCAAATTGAAAATTATTTACTTTAGTTCAGATTCTTAATTTAAAATTTGATAAGGTAATCAAAGCTATTTCTTTTAGGGGTTAAAAGTTTTATACATGATAATTGAGCAAAATTAAATGAAAAATATGACATTATGTAAAGCTCTAAAATAATTGTATATTTTAGATATTATTTATGATTTAAAATGTAGGTGGTTATTAGACATTTGTATGAAAATTAATTGTAAATATGAATATATATATATACATAACATCTAATTTTATATTGATTTATATTTAACAAGAGAATATTCATGATTTAGTGATGTTTCAATTCTTTTTCCTTCAGAATGTCCAAATCAGTAAAACC
>NW_013672337.1:4733-11721 GCF_000517525.1 Limulus polyphemus
AAAAAAAGAAAGGTCGTCTAGCAAACGCTGGGACATTCCTGAGGTTGCCCGATAAGTCACGATCCTTCTAGAAACTCCAGCGCGCATGCTCCCAGCGTCGCATGACTTCCGCTGTCGTAACATTATCTATACACTGCTATAAAATGTAAAATTCGTTTTTATTTTCGACCATTTTATCATATTTGTTAACAATGATATATTTTTCTGAATTATAGACACAAATACCATTTTAGACAGTACAAACCTTACAACGAAAGGCTATACATCAAAATTTACAATAAATAATGTTGTTCATGCGCGCCCCTAGTAGAACAGCGGTAAGTTTGACGACTAAAATCGGGCTTTCGATACCAGTGATAGGCACAGCAAAGATAACTTATTGGGTAGCTTTGTGCTTTTTGTTCACTAGATGTCACCTGAGTTCATTATATATATATATATTGAGGTGAAATTCATAAATATCGTAAAAATAATATCTATTTAGCCCGTAGACTAACACTAAATGTGTAAGCTGTAGTACAATCTTTAGTCCGTGTATAAAAAATTAAGACAATTTATATGTGTTATTTAAAATTGTGTATAATTGTATTTGACTACGCACAGATATGTGACTGTGTATTCATAAGCCATGACTAAATGGAAAATCAGTATATTCCTTTTTATTAATCGTGATGTTTTCTGTGCATTTTTAGTAGAAATTTCAGTCTACGTTAAAAATTATATTTTATATCTTGCAGAACATTAAGTCACATTATTTATGTATTTGTCGGAAAATTTGTGATTGCCCTACGAAAGATAGCGAAACCATACGTAAGCGATAGGATTATATTTAGACTTATACAGAGCGTGTTAAAAGAGGTTTCATCCCAGAAATCCATTATATAAATTGCTTTTGAGACACAATAAGTCATTTTTAAATTCAAATAATGTAATCAAGATTTTACTATTTACAATACCTTCTTGAAAACTTAAAAATTTCTCTTAAGTTCTGATCAAATTAAGCAAGCTACCTAAATAGATCAGGATTAAAAATTAGCCTGGAGATTAATATAGTTAATTTAATATACAATTCTCATTTATAATGATCAGAATGCATTGTTCAAGTATGGCCTATGAGTGCCCTCGCTATGAGAGATATTTTCATCCGTGATCCCAATAATATTCCACGATATTTATCCAGCTCAAGCAATTTAGGTTTTTATTGAATCACACTCACTTAAACAATTAATTAATATAAAAGCATTACTATAAGAAAATAAGTATTTTAACTTTGTGTATCTAGTATAAAACTTTTCTCGTTAATGGAACTACTTTTTTGTATTCAATACTCAACTTCTTGGTAGGCTAAAGTCTGATGTATTATGTTGCAAATAGTTCGCTCAGTGCATTCCTATGTGACGGGGTGGAACATTGTTAGGGAAAGTTTTCTCAATGGTGTATAAAATAGCTATATTATTAATATGGCCAACCAGCCAAGTAGAAGAAATGGAGCGACAAAAATTAGACTGACCAGTAAGTATACTTTTTGATACTTGCTGTTCGAAATTAAATTAGATAAACTTAGAGTTAGAGACTGAGTTAAGAGTTCATTCACTGGGCAAAGCGTTATAATTTACAAATAGTGAAATACTGGGATTAGTATTTTTATATGTACTGTACTGTAGAAAGGTAAGAAGGGTGTATTAGTATTATTATTAAATTAACTTTACTGATTGCCAGATTGATTTTAAGTTTCACTCTAAGTACGGCGTACGTAGCTTGCTCTGATCAGAAATTATCCCAACGTTTAACATAAGCAATTGTATATAACTATTACTATTAGTGAGTATTACTATTCATAATGTTGTTGTCCTTTGTAGTACTAGTACTGAGTAACAGTAGTGGCTATAATTTATAGATCATCTGATGAATTGTAATATTAAGCTGTATTAGTGTTACTATTATAAATCTGTTTAACTGATAAATTGTAGTGATAAGCTTTGGTATTGAGTGAAATGTTTTCTCAGCACTGGATGTGGCAGTGTAGTGTGGTTGACATAAAATAATCTCCTTTGCTCTAACTCATGGGTACTTAGAATTAAATGATAATTCTAACAGTATTTGTTGATTTATTTTATTGTAAGGTTACTTTTAACTAGAGAAGTTTCTATAATTTGAGTAATAGTTGTTGATTGTATGATACTAATTGCATTTACATAAAAAGATACAAAATAGGTATACAGTTCATTAAAAATGAAAAAGAGTTCTTTGTTTGATTCTTGTGGCTTTAGTGAAGTGTGAATGTTTATTGCAAGAAAGAACTTAATTTAAAAACTATAAGCTAGTGGCTAAAAACCTAAGATTTGCATACCATGAAGTCAGTAAAAAATTTTGGTGAATACAATTTTGGTACTTAGTAGTGAAAAGGTTCACAGTTCTTACTGTAGGTCTTTGAAGTTGTCTTTCTGTTTAACAAAACTTCCAACAAATGGTCTTTCTTACTCCATAAAAATATTTTAACACCATAACCATATAACTAGTTATTCTATATTCTAGTGAAAACAACTGTTTTAGCCTTTCCTTTAGCTCATCAGATCAGTAACAATATCAATCAACAATAATTCTTTCTAATTATATCTTCTTCAAGATGAAGGAAGGGATTTTATTTAGTGGTTAGGCTATGTGCATGCATCTCATATGATTAGCTAATTTACATAATCTTTGACATCATTAATATATGTCACCACTAGGGGAAGCTTATGTCAGTTTCATAATACAAGCATACTCAAATTCTGTGTGCTCTAGCTAGAAGGTGAGTTTGGGTTTTAATATAACTAGAAATTCATAGCTGAACTAAATGACAGAAGGAATAATAAATGAATGTTAAAGAAAATAAAAGTAGAATTTACAATCTCACAACCAAAATGTTCAGTTACATAAGTGGAAAACAGAATATAGGAAAAATAAAAGATGGGAAATCAGAAGGACAGTATAAACCAGGATGCTAGTGGTAACATCAGTATAGAAAATCTTTTTTTATTCTTTACCTCCTGCAAAGCAGCCAAACTCAACATGAGGGGTCATTTCCTGTGAGAACAATCCCTGAGACTGTCACCTAGTGCTCGTCTCAACAGACCACCCAAAGAAAAAGTATCCAAACTCCTGACAAAATCAAGTCTCTTTTAAGTACTTGTACCTGCGTGAAGCATTCGACTGAGTCTTAAAGTAAAAGTTAATTAAGTTATAGGACTTGTTTACTTGTTAGTTGAACAGGTTGAACTCAGAACAACTCATTTTGTATTATTTTCAGATGAAAAAATTTTGTTAAGCACAAATTAAATGAAAAGACCAACTAAAATCAATTTATAAAATGTACAGTAAATATCATTGGGTAATTAACTGTATATTCTGTAAATTGATTTTAGTTAAATGTTGTATACTTGTTGTGGCCATTTCCAGTGTGTATTTTTGTTTTTCTTTAACTTTTTTTATGAAAATCTTTTCCTTTATCTACATAGCATTTGGTTTGGATTTTTTATTAACGATTGTCCAATTTTTTATGTTTTTCATCCACTGAGTCTCGCTAATCTTCTTGATTAGGTCCCTTGAAAGGGATATTAGGCTGTAATATTATCTTTCTTTAAACCTTCGGTGTCATGTTGTATTTTCCTTTTGGTGTTGGAAACTGTTTGTTGTTGATCTGGTTTACTTTATGTGTCAATGCTCCTTCCTTATGTGTCAATGCTCCTTCCTCTGTATTGATTTCTAGGATTTACATTTTTACATCCTGTCTCTTCCTTTAATTTTAAAACTGGGACAGCATATGAAGATATATTTTTATAAAATTTCTGGTTTCCCATTTCTTTTAACAAGTATTTACTACTTTGCTCCATCTCGACATGTTGATGTTGTCTGTACTGGGACCTTTTTTGAGAGGTTATCATTTTATGTTCCTCTTCCAGTCTTGGAGATATTTCTCATGTAATCCTGTTACTATGGTTTAAAGTACTTCCTTAATGGAGAACCACGTTATAAACTAAAGATTTTTATTTCATCGAGGTCAACATTCTACAGTGTTTGTTTGGCAACTGGTAGCTATATTTAAAAGTTAGATATGCATGTGTACATAATTCATGTTCTTTGTTGTGGATTATTGCTACTTCTGTGGTAGATTCGGTTTTCTTTGGAATTTTGTGTTTGCAGGTTCTTTTTTTTTGTTGTTGTTGTTTACTGTCCTCATTTGAGTTTCAAGAAGTACATATTTAATTTATAGCCACTCAGAATTCACTGGTGGGTGAAATTATTTGTATGTATTTTCTCAAGGTGTATTTAGTGTTACAACTATATGAAATACCAGTTTATTTTACTTCATACTAAGAAGGCACAGTTAAGATTTTGATCTTGGCCGACACCAAAATCCAATGATTATTCAACCATATAGACCAATATTTAGTATTAAATTACTGAAACAAATTAAAATATAACTTTTTAGCTGCATTTATAACAGAAATTCCCCAGTAAAACATATTTGATGCATTTAGTTCAGAAAATAAATAAAATAAATTAGAACAATTTTTGTTTTATTTACACCTAGTGACTTTTTGTTTTCTTTCTGTAGCACACACTTTTGAATTAAGATTTTAGAATATCACCTAAATATTTTCCCTTCAAGTAACATATTTTAAGAAGCTAATGTGTATTTTTTTTTTACTATGGTGTGAGGACTTTAAACCACAGTTATCTTCAGAATAATGGTTAGGTATGGATGGAATACAGTCCAGTGTAACAGTGGTGTGAGGACTTTATAAACCACAGTTATCTTCAGAATAATGGTTAGGTATGGATGGAATACAGTCCAGTGTAACAGTGGTGTGAGGACTTTATAAACCCCAGTTATCTTCAGAATAATGGTTAGGTATGGATGGAATACAGCCCGGTGTAAGTCTTTCAATATTTATCCAAGTTTGTCAAAGAAATGCGTTTTTAGGTCCATAGAGATGCAGAGCCATATAATGACAATAATAATGTGGTAATTCAAGCATTTCTTGAATATTTATTGAAGTGTTTAGATACTGCTTTTAGAGCTGTGTGCTTTCTTACTTATAGAGCATTTTAACCTGTTATTTTAAGACATCAACAAGAACTTATCTGTGAAGAGACCAAATGATTGTTATTGAAGGCAACTTTTCTGAAGTAAAAACTACTGAAAACCACAGGAAAAGTAAAAAAAACTTCATAATACATATTGTACTTTGAATATGTGGTTCTTTAAAAATACTTAAAAAACTAAAATCTTTATTTTTCAAGACTTTATAGAGCTGAACAATTGTAAGTTCCTGATAACTATATTAATGTAACCCCCACAGCCATCAATAAATTAATATATTATTATGTTCATCAGACCTTCACCCAATTTCACTTTCAACATATAACTGCATTACAATAGTTGGTGGTCTATTCTAAATGTTTACTGTTTCATCAACATAACTATAGTGGCAACAACAAAAAGAGCATAAGGCCAAATGTTGTTGTCAGCAGTCCAACCGGCATTGGAAGAAGGTTATAGCCCAAGGCAGTAATGGGATAATGTCTTCTTTGAATGGATTAGCCCCGCATTGTGTAGTAAGCCCTTGGTGTTGGCCAGTGAGACACAGTGTGACTCGTCTTCCTTAGCGTACCTCAGTGGTGAACGTACCACTGTAAGATAAAGGAATTTGCAGAGTGTGGAGGTTAAAGGCCTACAATAGACGGTTCTCCAGCCGTGGCCTTCAGCACTATTAGTACTACGTGGCTGGGTCTTTTGGTTTTCTTGAATGCCAGCTACGATTTAAAAGTTTTTATCTATGGCAATAAGTGGACCGTTAAAGCCCTATCGACCACTTTGTAGTCTGTGAAGGTCAGACACAGACTTACTAGATGGGATATGTAGACTTATGCTTGAGTAAATATCGTTTGTTGTATGAAAAGTGTCATTTATGAATGGAGTATGTACACTGAAGTAGAATATACATTATTAAAAAGTTCACGGCCAATTGTGTTGTTATAAAAACAGGTAAATTATTTTTACAGGTGAAATTTATCTGTATCGTGTAATTATATTTGTCATTAAACCCCTAATGATGTTTTCATCGCTGTTTCGTTTGAAATGTCTACTGACAGTTTAAGAGAGCAAGGTGTATAAAGAAGTGGTAAAAATTACATATCATTAAGAGAACCTGTGCTTTCTTTGAATTGGTAAACATTATTACAATCGTTAGCGTGTAGTCTCTGGAATAATGTTTGAAAAGGGTGTGGGTTTGTAATGTGTAAATCAAAATTTGTGGATATAAAATTAAATACCTGTCAGAGCAAGCTACGTACTTGGATCAGAATTAAAAATTAACCCACTGATGAATAGAGTTAATTTAATCTAATCAAAAAACACCTTGGTTGTAAAAAAGAAAAAAAAACCAAAAAAAAGGTGCGACCAAAAAGGATTGAGCATACGACTTAAAGGAATAAAATCAAAATCGGCGGCCAAGCTTGTAGCTACATTTATATCATTGATAAGAATGTTACAGCAAATATTCATTCATTAGTTAGCCAGGCTGCACCCACCATCATGCCCCAAGTTGAACAAAAAACGCGGCCTGACTTGACTGACTAATGAATAAATATTTGCTGGAATATTTTTATCAATGATATAAATGTAGATACAAGCTTGGCCGCCGATTTTGATTTCATTCCATTAGTCGCATGCTCAATCCTTTTTTGGCCGCACTGTTTTTTTATTTTATTTTTTTACACCTAATCTAAAAGTTGTGTTTGATTAGATATCGTGACTTTTTGTCAATATACACCAAGAAACCACAGCAAGTAAGAAACTGACACTCGATAGTAACCAACATTAGCTTTAAGATCGCAACTCTATTATTCAGAACAGACCTATACGTTACAGAACCAACTAGATTCTTTGAAATATATGGTAGTAGTTTTCCTCTCTAAAACAGTGTTAATAACTTCCTTTATA
>NW_013672337.1:12641-13538 GCF_000517525.1 Limulus polyphemus
CATCACCCGCATGTAACTCGGTACAGCTGTATTAAGCATCATTATTTACGCTAATTGCTTAAGCTAATATCACGTGACAGTAAACAAACGGTCTTTAATTAGGAGAATTTCATAAAATTTAGCAAACTTGTGCTTAAAAGTTGGCAATGAATAATGAATAATAACCGTCCACCTGTATGATTCTTTTGAAAACTTGAGCAAGAAAAATGCTAATCTAATTTGCTTGGCCTAACCAATACTTGAATATCTGCACGTGCTTTCACCCTATAGGTTTATTGTTCTAAATCAGCCGTCTTTAATCCAAATGACAAAAAATTAAAACGGTCCACTTTTACTCTTACATGAAGCTACAGTAAAAACTATAAACCGAGCTCAAGTAACACTTTTTTTGTAGGCATGCGCAAAAATTTTGGTCAAAATTGAGCGGTTTTTGTTGAATAACTTTGCACAAGTCTTATTTGTAGACTAAATTTGACACCTAATTGTAGGTTGTAAAGCTCTATCAGTATACCAAATTAAAAAAACAACAACATAAAAGTTAAGTATGTTTTTCTATCAAATAAAGTTTCTGTACTTTTGGTGCGAAGAAGCAAAATGGGAAGAACATCAATCAAAATTTGATATTTTATATCTCGTGTATTTCTGAATGGATGACCTTAAAATATGGTCTGTTTAGTAACGGCCTGTTGAAAATATGTGACAGTTTGGATTACCACAGTCCGAGCTACAGAAAGTAGAATATCGCTAAACTATCACTCCTGTTAATAACACATACTGTGTCCTGCAGGACACATACTGTGTATCTTAGTTTAGGGTGCGTATCTCATCATAGTAGTTGATATGATACGTATCTAGATATTGATGTCGCGATTCGATACGCATCATAGATACAGACTT
>NW_013672337.1:13574-17772 GCF_000517525.1 Limulus polyphemus
AAAAAAGTTAATGCCTATATATTTTGTTATTGTTAATTTATTATGTTATTTTGCATGTAATGTTTTTGATAAAAGAAATGAAGACAACATTTAGTACACAATACTAATCTTCCTTTATTGAATAACTAATTTGTAGTAAAAATACTTTATTAGAAATTCCGTTTTTTTTCTCTACGAAGACTTGTAATGTTTACTGCAAGCTTTCCAAATTTCGTGAAGATACATGAATCGTATCGGGACTTCACTGTATCGACACATCTTTAGTTTTAATATATTATTCGCACATTTTTATAAAGATTGGAACGCATTGTATAATCAGTTGGGACCCTCACCTTAAATCCAGTATCTCGAGATTTGGCCAGCTTAGGAGATTTAGATTAATCCTAAATCCATATTGAAAAATAAACTATAATAAGAATTTAATATTAAAGAAATTAAATCGATAAAAATAGATGTATGTACGGAAGAGAACTCGTAGAAACATCTATCTGGTATGATATTATTTCAGAACATAAGCTTTCCTTCAATAACTCAAAAGTTTAAAACAAATTTTAAGAGTCATTATCAATTTATATATATATATATATGATAAAATTCGGTGTTATCAGGTTACTTTAAAAGTCAATAAAACTGTTATTAAACGTTTTATCAAAACCTAGTTGATAAACAGGTGAAAATTCTTTAGGTAATGTTTGAATGTCTGTGAACTTTGGTAGAGCAAAAGCACAGCTATGTCATTTTCGTTGTTAATATAGTTTAATTAAATATTTAAAAAAACTTGAAAAATCACCGAATTAAACTCTAATATTGAAAGCATGTGTACTAAAAAAATATATTGTTCCACGGTGGGACAGCGGTAAGTCTTCGGATTTACAACGCTAAAATCAAGGGTTTGATTCCCCTCGGTGGACACAGCAGACAGCCCGATGTAGCTTTGCTGTATAAAAACACACACACATTAAAATATAAACTGTGTGCTTATTTAGGGTTTGTGGAATTCATTTAAGAAAGTATTCATAGAGAATAACATACACATGTTTGCATGCACTTGATATATGTCAGACCTATCAGTAATGCATAAAATTCGGGCTTTAAACTAAACTCCAAATTCGTAAATGCATTTCGCTACACCAGGCGTACATAAATTTTTGACTATTAAATTGGTTTTAAAAAATAATCTGTATAGTTTACAACAAGTATGATATTCAAAACATTAATTTTGTATATGGATTTTCTGGAGGCCAATTCAGTAGCAGTAAAATAATGTTGTAGGACTTGTAGCTTCAGGAGGTTGGTCATAAGTGTTCATATTTGTGTTGTGGTGCTCGTGACCGACATGTTTAGCTTGAAACAGGCGTCGAAACTTTAACGGCGTGTACCATTACTGTGTGCCAAACAGGACTTTGTCAAGCCTAATTATTACTGATTTCAGGAGTGGTTTTGTCGTGCTTTTAGTGTACTGTTGATGTAATAGATATATAACTAGTTGTTGTTTTTTGTGGATGTGTTATCGAAAACTAATAACTTTCTCTAAGTTCATACAGCAAACGTATTATTTATAAGCACGATCATGAACACTTTAGCAGTTTTTATTATTCCTTTATATACCGAGCTCTGAGATCCATTGTTACTTGTAATGGTTCTTCATTTTTATTGGTTGCATAGTTTCTTCTAACTGTGGCGTTACGTGGTAAAACTGCATGACGTGATCTTGTAACGTCGTCATCTGAAGACAATTAACTTTGGTTGTAGCTAAAGCGTATAGAAAGATTTCTAAAGGCTTGTTTAGTGTCGCCAAAAACGTATTGTGAAGTAAAATATGACACGTTCTAGTACACCTCACTTAAGTAACGAACATAAAAACGAAATCTCCTCACATTACATTGTACTGAAAGAAACTAATATCATATTAGTGCATTATGTAATCGATATATATTTGAATATATGGATTTTCTAATGAATGTCAAAGATCACATAAAAGTGAAAGAATTTTACTTATAACCGTAAGGTGGAGCTACTTAGAGTAGGTTTAAATATAATGTTTTAGGGTGAAGAGAAGCAAATGTTTCTGACCACCCCAGGTTGCCTTTTAGGCTCCAAAATCTTTTTTGAGGCTTGAAAAAATTTTTAAACCTAAATTTCTTCCACGAATTTGATTTGTATGAAAAATATCAGTAGATGTAATGAGGTAGGGGGAACATGCTGAGTGTTAAAAACTCGTCATGTTGTGAATTTTGTAACGAACTTTTTCTATCTTGCGCTAGAATAAAAAAGTACTTGTTTGTTTTGTATTAAATAGAGAACCTTGGAAATATCACATGGAGAATAGTGTATAGTAATCTTTATATTTGAGATATTTTAATAAACTACTATATCAAAATACACCAATCATGTTTTATGATCGAAATTATGTCTGTGTTCTGTATATTGCGTCTATTCACGAAATTATACAGTGTTTTGATAGAAAAAATGAAAATTTTAAATTTCCAGTGAAGCTTTATAAGAAATACTTATTTCTTAAATATAATATACATTTTATTTTCAGCGCTCCCTCTGGCAGATTATTCACGTAACGCATTTTTTTATATCATCTTTAAGACCAATATACATATTTTTGAAGTAGTTTCATGAGCCTGTCATTAAGTATTGCATTATTTTAATATATGATTTTTAACGGTTTATTTGAAGAAGATGCACGTTGTAATTTCTCCACCCAGTGTATTTTGATTATTGATGCTTGAGTGCATTACTAGCTATTAGGCACTACCATGTCTTGATTCCTTACTATTCTTGCACACACTAGCACACTAAACGCGAAATCAGTGTTAGCAGAACATTATTACAGCTCTCACTTACGCCAGCATCATACTTAAAGATTAAATTTAGTGTTCCAAATACAATGCTTGTAGGGCAAGTTTATTTACATGGCTACGTTGTCTGTTGTTATGTATGGATCATTATCTTTAGCACTAAACTTAGCTCACCTTTACAAGTTACAGTACACGTAGCACATATATGTTAATGAAATTGGTCCGAATCATTTTTATCATTGATAATTAAAGCTTTGAAATGAGGTTGTTTTTTTCGGTTATAATCCATGAAGAAAATCTAGAAATCAGTTCAATTTATATGTAGTTGTGAAGTAACTTAGCTTTAGGAGTAGGACAGGGAAAACTCAAACCCTTAACTGATTTGAACAAGTTATTCATTACAACATTTTGATTCAGGTTGGACAGATATATTTATCTTTAGAACTTAGTAACATTTCTGTAAAAGAACTGACATGGTCTTATAGTTTGGGCATAAACAGGAATGTGATGGACAGTTATAGTATTCGTTGGTGAAAAGTTGGAGTGGGTGGTGTTGACTAGCTGCCTTTCTTCTATCACTTCAAAATCAAGGTGGCTAGTACAGATAAACTTTGAGTAGCTTTACACAAAAAATCAAGAAACAAACATGTCTGTAAAATATGTTTCATGAAGTTATAACATCACATACAAAGATATTTTATAGTACAATTCTAACATTCCATGATGACATATTATGATTTATGAGATTTTGGATATTTTATTTTTTGGTGTTATATCTCCAGGAAAGTAGTTTTTTTGTACATAAAAATTACTGATCATTATAGATTTCTCTTTATGTATCACTCTTTGGTGGTCAGATCTTGAATTAACCAAGTTATTTGGGCCGGTAATTTTCCTGATATGAACAAACAAAGAAGACTTTTTAAAACATACATTTATTATCTTACCTTGCGTTATAAGATTCTTATCTTAGGAAAATGCATCTTTTTTAAAGAATAACTGCTAAAACAGCAACTTAGTTTTTGTAATAAACTGTTATGACATCTTGAGGCCACTTTCTTTTAATCGAAGAGAAGAGTAACATAATTGTATTTGTTATATTCATTGTAAGTGCAATGACTGATATGCAGTTTCTGTAAAAAAAAAAGGAAAATGTATGAATTTTTATTTGAGTGTAAAACTCAAAGTTGGTTATATACAGTAATGTGCAAAAGGGTTAGGACAAGAAAATATTTTGTTATTCTTTCCATGTCATTACAGAATGTAAATATCAACACTATGGTAATGCTTCACTGATCCCTGTTGACAACTGAATGAGCCAGGGTGATAATACTTATCATTCTTTAGAACTCCCATATACTTGTACCGAGGGTATGTCATGAGGGTTC
>NW_013672337.1:18234-23465 GCF_000517525.1 Limulus polyphemus
CTCAATGGTACTGATGTTAAGTATCTCGTTATTCAGCCTTCGGGACAGAAGAAAGACTGCCACTGATCTCAAGCATGAGATAAACGACCATATATCAAATGACAGAAAAGTGTCCAGATATACAGTATCAAGAAGACTCAACGAGAATGGAATATTTGTTCATGTAGCAGTTAAAAAACCTTTACTTTGATCTCCAAATATTGTCAAGAGACTGAAATTTGCTAAAAAGTACAAAAACTGGACTGTTGATGATTGAAAAAGGTAGATCAAAAACTTGATAAATCAAAAGTTACTTCCAAAGAAACTTTATGGGAGTGTGTTAGAGCCATCTGGAGTAAAATCCAAAAGGAAACATTGATTAAATATGTTGTAACAATGCCTGAAAGACTGTCTGCAGCTATTAAATCAAAAGGAAGACACACAAAATATTAACTGTTTGCTGAACTCAAGCACTTCCATTGAGTTTCTGTTATACTAAGTATGAAGGTTAATAAAATTTTGATGTTTCACCTGTGATTTACCTTCCATTGTTCTTTGAACATAGCCTGCATTTCTAATTTTTGACTTTGTTCTAACCGTTTTGTACAGTACTGTACATTGATATAGAAGTTAGGTATGCTATATACAGTAGCCCATGTCCAATCTACTGTAATAAGGAGATTGTGAAAAGATTACAATTATGTGACAAACCAGTTTATTGTGACTAATTAGTGGTAGGTCTACTTCACATACACACACATATATATAAACTAGTTGTGTAGTGTCTAATTTTGTTTGTCATACTTGTGCCTAAATGACTTCCTCAAACTTTTTCTTTTACTACCCTGACTCAGGTTTAATTGTTGTTGTTCTTTACGTGTGATATACATGTATGTATAGTGACCTTTTTTTTTCTTTTCAGTTCTGTGTGCGAAGAATCTTGCCAAGAAGGACTTCTTTAGTAAGTATACAAAAAATAATATTAAAATGTGTTATTGTAAAATCCAGTATTTATTTCAATTAGCAAGATATTGTTAACACGAACTAGAATGATGTATATTACTCCGATTATGGAAACATTTTTTTTTTTATATACGCTTACAAAAAAAAAATAAATACAATCTCTCAAATAATTGAAAAGTTTTGTATTTTAACAAAATATTTTACTGAACTTTATTACAAAAACTGAATATTTGTAGAATTTCCATGAAATTATGCAAAATATTAAGTTTTAATGATATTCCTTAAAATATGCCATCATTGTTAGGGTGTCAGACTCATTGTCTGAAGGACATGGGATTGAAACCTGGCACAGAATGTGCTCACCTTTCCAGTCCTGGGGAAATTATAATGTGACAGTAATCCCACTATTCATTGACAAAGAGTAGAGAGTAGTTCAAGAGCTTGTGGTGGTGATTCTGCTGTTGGTCAGCACAGTTCTTCTGGTCAGCTCGATATGTTGTATATTAAATTAGATACAAATGTGACATGCATAGTTGTAGACATATTTTTGGTACAATTTTGCTATCTGCTGAGTATTCATGGTTCGTATCCTGTTACCTCAAAATCATGACCCATACTTCATGGTTCATATCCTGTTACCTCAATATCACAATTCATTCTTCATGGTTCATATCCTGTTACCTCAAAATCACGACTCATACTTCATGGCTCGTATCCTGTTACCTCAAAATCATGACCCATACTTCATGGCTCGTATCCTGTTACCTCAAACTCACGACCCATACTTCATGGTTCGTATCCTGTTACCTCCAAATCACAACCCATTCTTCATGGCTCTTATCCTGTTATCTCAAAATCACGATCCATACATCATGGCTCGTATCCTGTTACCTCAAAATAACGATCCATTATTCATGGTTCGTATCCTGTTACCTCAAAATCACAATCCATATTTTGGGGGTGGATTACGTGAATGATGGTCAAATCTCACCATTTGATTAGAGTAGATTGAGAGTTGTGGGTGGATACTGTTGACTAGCTGCTCCTCTCCCTCTAGTCCAGTATTGTCGCTAGAGGGGGTACACTGCACCAGGATTTCCAATATATTACTCTCCCTCTAGTCCAGTATTGTCACTAGAGGGGGTACACTGCACCAGGATTTCCAATATATTACTCTCCCTCTAGTCCAGTATTGTCACTAGAGGGGGTACACTGCACCAGCATTTCCAATATATTATAGAATGGCTGTTTGACAAATTCTGTGATTATTTTTTCTCAATGTGTTATCCTTCTTATATTTCATGTGAAACTGAACTAAGATTTAAGGGGCACCATTATAAGGCTGTGCATTAGGTTCACAGAAAACCTGGCACTGTTCCTACTCTATTATACCAGTTTGAAATTATGTACAGCTAGGGTAGAGATTGTAGATTTGCTTGACTATCAAAAACAATTACCAAATATCTTGGAATCATTTATTGTGTATTAGAAGTCACAAACCACTGTTATCATTGCTGCAGGATAACACTTGAGTGATGGTGTTAAAGGTTCAGCATGAGCAGTGTTTTCATGTACACGTACGCATGGAATTTCTGGTGGAAAGAATGGAGTTAAGAGGCTTGGACTGGAACACGCTCGAGTGTATCGTCAAAACTACGAATGTACAGAATAGCTAATATCAAACTGATCTACAAAAACAGAAAATTAACAGTGAACAATGAATAATGTCAAATTTGTTTCGTCCCCCGGAATAAGCAGTGTAAAAATATTAGGGGGTGGGTGGGATAATTTTGTTTCTGTGGAAAAGTCATAAAAGATTCTGTTTCAGTAGTAAATATGTTTAATGCTATTGTTTGATGACAACAGTTTAAAAATTAATGGAGTGAACACTTCATTTGTTTGCGATCAGGTGCATGACTGAAGGAGAGACTGGTAATTCCTGTACTGCTTTCAGAGAGACTGGTTTCAGTGCCAAGGGCAGTACTACCTCTGAACACTTTAACTTACTTATCAAACATACTTAGACACATTTTATTGATCTGATTAAGCAGTTGTAGCCATATTTTGTTAGTTTTTAAGGTCCAAAACTTTTATTTCATTTTGTGTACATCTCCTTTGAAGACATAAAAATGTATAATCATGCTGTTGGAAATTATAAGTTGTCATGGATATCCACTTAAGTCATTAAATCTATAAAGATGTTTATACAGCTTTGTAATATCAGAAAGTATTTAATATCTTTGATACTAAACACGCTCCTCTCTGCTCAGTCAATATTCAAATTGCATTGTTAAAAAATTATGAAAAATATAGTAAAAATGAAAATAGTTATATTTCCGCAAAGTTGATATACAACGTTTTAGTTAGTGTTCTTGTGGCCACTTTTAATCCATAATATTGTAATAAGACAAACCACAGTCATTACTAGATAAACCCCTCTCTCTTAAAGAAAGTAACTTTATAACAGACTTGTAATGTTAGAAATTAAATGATGTCATTTTGTAGCATAGTGTGAACAGCTGAGAATACCTTACACTAGCTGAGTCATAGCTTTGTGTGAACAGCTGAGAATATGTTACACTAGCTGAGTCATAGCTTTGTGTGAACACTGAGAATATGTTACACTAGCTGAGTCATAGCTTTGTGTGAACAGCTGAGAATATGTTACACTAGCTAAGTCATAGCTTTGTGTGAACAGCTGAGAATATGTTACACTAGCTGAGTCATAGATGTGTGTGAACAGCTGAGAATATGTTACACTAGCTGAGTCATAGCTTTGTGTGAACAACTGAGAATATGTTACACTATCTGATTTTGTAGTTTTGTGTACTGGTTTAATAGTATCATGTTAAAAAGACAACTTACATAAAACGTTATGTGTTAACACTGGGTATATACTACCTGCTTGTGCACTGATGACATTATTCGGTATATGTCCATGGAAAAATTATTTCTAATTTATTATAATCCAAAGAAATAGCCATTTTTCTTCTTTCTGCTGAAAAAAGTGTGTCTTATATTAGGAAGATATAATACAGGAGGTCGTTATTACATACACTTTTTACATTCTTGAACATACGATTATCTACGTTAAGTAGTCGTTATGATGTTCAATTTATACATCCGGAGAGGAGATTCCTGAATTACGCGGTTAATTCCAACCTTTAAAACAAAAGGGAAACCTCAATAGCCGCGGCACTTTAAAATATTTTAGGTAGGATTTGAGTAAATTAATCCAGGAGACATTTCCCCCCCTTTTTTTATTAGCTATATTTTTGTGTGCCAGCAATACCCAATTCAATTTTATGACTCATTAGTATCTCTACAAGCCTACCCTCAACTTAAAATTTTTGTAGGCAGGATTAGAGTAAATTAATCTATGAGACTTTGTGGTGATCAAGTACATCAGTCGAAAGGGTTTGACCTCCTGAGTCCAAAACTGTAATTAGGTCTCAAGTTGGTCAAGAGATTGCGGAGTTATGAGCTAAAAATGTGTACTTGAAAAACAACAGAAACAAACAAAACTTCGGAAGAGCTATTGGTGCGTTATAAGAGTGACAGTTAATCCCTTAACGTGGATGGTATACGTTAGGATGCTGCTGACTGGTGATCAAAAACATCCAAAATTACAAACGGAAAAGTGACTTATCAAAAACTTTGAGAAAGAAAATGAAAAAAAAAAGGGTAGGCTTGTTTACCAAGCTATGAGGCTTGATCCAGTGAGATGAAACCAGGAACAAACAGAAGAACATCAAAATACAGTTAAAATAAGTCAGGAGTAATTTGGTGAGAGAGAAACACACCGTTCAGCTCACCAAGATCGGTGACAACAATGATTGTGTCATAAATAACATATAAAAGTTAACTAGTATCTCGTTGCAAGGCAACAAGTTTCTACTAGGGTTCACTGTTCCCTACGCAGATTTACCGGAAAGGGGGCCGAGGTAAAAAAATATAACATCAATGTACGTAATCATTCTTACACAGATATTTACAGCGCTTATTAGCCACGGTATTGCTGGCTCATAGACCGGTAAGGGAACGTGGATGTTTTTGATCACCAGTCAGCAGCATCCGAACGTATACCATCCACGTTAAGGGATTAACTGTCACTCTTATAACGCACCAATAGCTCTAAGGGAACGTTTAAGATTTATTGCACTGTTTCGCCATTTCAGAAACCCACAGCTCTACCATAGGGCGAATCCACGTCCCAGTTTTGATATATTAAAACACAAACTTAAAACAATATGTTTCTTATATGATATTACCGCAACCATTTATTTAAA
>NW_013672337.1:23554-24837 GCF_000517525.1 Limulus polyphemus
ATGGATTCATGAAGAAATTTGTCAACTAAATTTCTTTTTATGAAAAATCAGCAAAAGTTAATAAATAGAATGAAGGGGGGGGGCGATGATATTACTGGCCCTGGATAAAGAGTTGATAAAGAGTTAATGCGCGTGTTTTTTCTCGCGAAGTTCTTTTACATAAAAACAAATATATTTGTTAAAACAAACAAGCAAGCCATCTAGTAAAATATGGTCACGTAAAGTGAATTAAGTTGTGTGATTGGTTGTTAAGTTTCACGTGTATACGAACCATCGGATTTGACCTACTTTACGAGGATTAGAGTTTAAATGTTATATTCACGACAGGAATTATTGGTAAAGGTCATACACGCTTCATTTTTTTTAAACTCTCACCAACAAAAAAATCTTGGAAAATATTTACGATGTGTAAAAAAAGGGTTAAGGGCTTTCTCTGTCATTAGAAATAGAAGTAACGTAAATGTCTGAATAGTGAATGTTTGTTATTAATTTCACAACTGTCCTTTCAGTCATTAAGGTTCAAAATGGTCGTGAGGATGTGCACCACACATGTGTGTGATTTGGATTAATTGCTGTAAATGATGTGCACCACACATAGTGTGTGATTTGAATTAATTGCTGTAAATGATGTGCACCATACATGTTTGTGATTTGAGTAATTCCTGTAAAGATGTGCACCACACATAGTGTGTGATTAGATGTAGTAATTCCTATGAAGAATGTGCACCACACGTGTGTGATTAGAGTAATTCCTGTAAAGATGTGCACCACACATAGTGTGTGATTAGATGTAGTAATTCCTGTAAAGGATGTGCACCACACATGTGTGTGATTAGAGTAATTCATGTAAAGATGTGCACCACACATGTGTGTGATTAGATGTAGTAATTCCTGTAAAGATGTGCACCACATGTGTGTGTGATTAGATGTAGTAATTCCTGTAAAGGATGTGCACCACACGTGTGTGTGATTAGATGTAGTAATTCCTGTAAAGATGTGCACCACATGTGTGTGATTAGATGTAGTAATTCCTGTAAAGATGTGCACCACATGTGTGTGATTAGATGTAGTAATTCCTGTAAAGGATGTGCACCACACATGTGTGTGATTAGATGTAGTAATTCCTGTAAAGATGTGCACCACACATGTGTGTGATTTGAGTAATTCCTGTAAAGGATGTGCACCACACATGTGTGTGATTAGATGTAGTAATTCCTGTAAAGATGTGCACCACACATGTGTGTGATTAGATGTAGTAATTCCTGTAAAGATGTGCACCACAC
>NW_013672337.1:25750-29458 GCF_000517525.1 Limulus polyphemus
TATTGAATTGGTAAGAGGGGTGTGGAGAAAGCTTTAAGATATTTATCTTACCAGTCCAATGTGAGCCTGCACTAATCTACACGTAAAAAGAGAGTTAAGTACGAAATGCACGGCCAGTTACCAGCTAGAGTATGAACGTTTCGTGTGCACCAGAGAAAGAAAAGTTAAATCTGAATATGAGAGTATGATACAGTCATGTACCACCACACCGTCATGGAGGACCTACAGAGTAAACGACATTGCATTACTTACATTGTTTATCACGTTTTTATTGATAAATTATCTAATATCAGTTGATATTTATTGAACCTAATAAGTATGATAAAAATCACATTTGACCAAAGCCACCAGCGCCATTTTTCACATCTCAACAGTGATATCGATAACATAACATTACTGTCATATTGATAATAATATGAAGACATCTTATTTTTTACAAACACAATTCATGTTTCCAGTAAGAATAACATCGCGACTGATATCAAATAGTGTTACCAGGGTCATGATTTGTGTGTTGTGTTATGTTGGATTTTTAAGGTGTTTCTTTATGAAGGACATTGACCTGATTGGCTGGCTATAATAACACAACTCCGTGTGCCCAATAAAACTTCTGTATGATATTTAGAAAATAGTTCATCGTTCTGATAAAGTAAAGTATGTATAGAAAAACCTGGTGTGTTGATTGAAAGTATGTGTCATCAGTTCTGTGTTATGGCTAGTGTAGTAGCCCCGCGCGTGCTTGTTACAAACTTAACAAAGCCGAAACTTTTCTATTTTAACACGCATTAAACTTTTATAATCAGTGTCTATGGGTGTTTCGATTCGTAATTGTTAGATGGCGCTATTGAAAAAAAATGGCAACAAGACGTACACGTCGTTGTCATACGTAGGTGGTGAGTTAATAATTCAATTCAATATAAGCAAGTTAAAAGTAGTTATCCTTGGAAAGGACGAATGAATATTTATAACTTAGTTACTGTTAGTGTTAGCTCAATAAAATAAAATAAAAAAAACTTCTTTGAACGGAGCGGTGGAAAATGTAGACTTGATAGAATTTTTAGTTATCAAACATACCCGCATGTGTTTCATACTGAAAATTGAAATGCATTTTAAATTTCACTTTGGATGTTGAATAAGTTATGCTTGTACATGTTTTAATAATAAGAAAGACAACTACATGCAGTAGTAGTAGTATAAATATTGTACAACAGGTGTCTATTAAACATAAGGAGAACCAGTTAATGTACAGACACTATTGTTAACTATGTTAGATTGACTTGGCTTTAGGCAGTCATACTTTGTATGCTGTAGATGATTTATAGATGTATTTGTTGATTCTGTTTGTTTTCACTTATATTTTATAAGTGAATGTTTGTGCTTGTTTTATGCAGTCTCTGTTATATTATCTAGTATTCTATGCCCTTTACGCCCTGCTTTGACCTGATTTTTCATCTAATCATTGAGATAAAATAAAAGGAGCTTTTATAAAAAAATAAATAAACATATATGATGAACAATACGATTAGAAACAGTTGGAGTGGCTGTAATCAAGATTTGGCAAAAAAATATCCTTTACCTATATAGTCAGGCTCGTTTGTTTTATTATGTGTAAACTTGAACAAAACAGGATGGTACATTTTAAACTGTTCTTGTCACACTTGTTTGTTTTATTATGTGTAAACTTGAACAAAACAGGATGGTACATTTTAAACTGTTCTTGTCACACTTGTTTGTTTTATTATGTGTAAACTTGAACAAAACAGGATGGTACATTTTAAACTGTTCTTGTCACACTTGTTTGTTTTATTATGTGTAAACTTGAACAAAACAGGATGGTACATTTTGAAATATTCTTGTCACACTTGATTTTTTAGATGCTTTTTGACTTTATGGTTTGTTTTTTTCTCTTTGATAGTTGTATCTGTTTCTTTATCCCACATCCACAATTGTACTTTTATTAGCTTTTCATACTAAAATCAGTATTTTGCAAGATGCTGTGAAGCAATCAGAACTTTCTGAAGTCCTGGATTCAGTAGCAACTTGGTGCACGGACAGTTTAGAAAAATGTTTAAGAACTAAGTTGTTATTGACCCTATTGGTAATGCTAGGGTTAAAGCACTGTTATAAACAGAATCTTGTATATATATTGTAATGGCTCCCAAATTTGGAGTTGTGAGTTTGTTGGGCAAAATACTTTTAGCAAAGAAAGCTGAATAGACTGGTTGAAACATATTTCCCAAGAGACGAAGTTACGGAGTCTGTACTAAAACCACAGATACATTATCTGTACTAAAACCACAGATACATTATCTGTACTAAAACCACAGATACATTATCTGTACTAAAACCACAGATACATTATCTGTACTAAAACCACAGATACATTATCTGTACTAAAACCACAGACACATTATCTGTACTAAAACCACAGATACATTATCTGTACTAAAACCACAGATACATTATCTGTACTAAAACCACAGACACATTATCTGTACTAAAACCACAGATACATTATTTTTCTCGTAATACAAAAATAAAATACTTTGAGTGCAGTATATTCTGTATTGTGTTGTTGTGGGTGAAATCCTAAACTTTTATTGTATACACTTAAGTATGGTTACGAATGATAAAAACACATTGTTAAGATGCAAATGTTTTAGAGGTTATATGTTTATGATAATGGTTTCTGTCTCTGGATATGTTTTTGTTTCTGAAGAAAGACCTAATAATGACTGGCTTTGAGATGACAACTATCTTTCTACTTCTTTGTAACACAAGAACTTTAATTTGTGTAGACTACTTTAGATGTTTCACTGCTTCCAACATGTGAACAAATCTTATGTATAGCTTGTAACTTTATATCATACCTGTAAATGTAACACACGATTTTACCTTTTATGGATTTTACACATTTCAAAAGAGAACCTTTCTGTGGTACATACAAATACAAAGTTCAGAAAATCAATACCAATAAATTATTATAGGTAGCATTAAGAGAGTTTGGAAAATAACCTGTAATGTGAAAACTTGTTTCACTCAACACGAGAGCATGTACAGAGTAAATGACAAGTAACAGTTGCTGTGTAGCAACATTTAACCTCATTCGATTAGTCATCACCTTCCTTTCCAATAAGGCTGAGTTGCAGAGTACACCGTCAAATATAGATATGTAACTGTAGTTAATTATTTCACTAGCCATATACATGACATTCATCAGTTCCTTATTTGGACCACAGTGCTGAAGAGCATTACTATACCTTTATGTGCACTTACACACTATAAAAGTGGAACTATTTGTGTGAAAAAGCTTTAATTTTTTTTAAAAAATCAACTTTTCTGTAAAGCAAAATATATTTCAAACTTAATTTTGAATTATGAAGCTCATATTTTTACACCAAATTACAGTCACAAAACTGAGTACATTCAGTCCTCTCTGTTGTTACAGTAACAAAACTGAGTACATTCAGTCCTCTCTGTTGTTAGAGTAACAAAACTGAGTACATTCAGTCCTCTCTGTTGTTACAGTAACAAATCGAGTACATTCAGTCCTCTCTGTTGTTACAGTAACAAAACTGAGTACATTCAGTCATCTCTGTTGTTACACTAACAAAACCGAGTACATTCAGTCCTCTCTGTTGTTACACTAACAAAACCGAGTACATTCAGTCCTCTCTGTTGTTACACTAACAAAACCGAGTACGTTCA
>NW_013672337.1:30305-37789 GCF_000517525.1 Limulus polyphemus
CTTGGGTTAAGTTTGTATCTTGTCCAAGTTATTAGTATATGGTGGTGTAGCTGAACTTTGTTCTTGGGTTAAGTTTGTATCTTGTCGAAGTTATTAGTATATGGTGGTGTAGCTAAACTTTGTTCTTGGGTTAAGTTTGTATCTCATCCAAGTTATTAGCATATGGTAGTGTGGCTAAAATTGTTTCTTTTTTTTGTAGATTGGCTGATATCATTTCCAAGATTTTAAAGAGCACTTTTTGTCCAGCTTTATTTTCACATAATTCATCTGATTATAATAACAACATCAAAGTTTTATGTATTGTCATATACGTGCGGGTTTATTTAAGTTGTATTTTAATCTCTCTGGATTTATACACTGTTCTCCCACTTCCTTTCCATAATTGTTCAACCTTGCCACTGACCATCTGAAGGAGGTCTGTGGACTACAGAGTGAGATCTGCTGATAAAGACAATAAAGAAGCTTCTTCATAAAAAATTCTAGTGTTTTTCTGGTGACAATCGCTTGACAGTAAGCAAGTAAATTCTGTCAAAATTGGATTAGGTAGGACTTAACACCCACCTAACTGTAAGTTAACTGAATGTGCATGGGGGGTCCATATTGGAAAATGAATGTTGACTATACTATATGTAATTGATGACACCTGTCTGATTTGGACTCTTACTAGTCAGAGTGCAAAGTGATGTTTGTGTGAAGAATAAAAATACTGTTGTCCATCGTACATTCTACATATTGTATTTGCATAGAACCTCTAAAATGTATACCTACAGTTTTTTTTCAGTATCCCCGTACACTGTATCTGGTATTTACTCTCCTCTAACACAAACTGTTGATAAATTGGCAATGCAGGGTAAAATGAATTGGTGATAACTTTGACATCAAATACATAATACCATGTTCAATTACACTCTGAAAAAGGTCATGACAAGTTGCATTAAGTGGGTGTTCATTGAGGGCAGGCTATAAACACTGCTGTATGAGTTGCTGCAAGGTTAATTAGAATGCACGTTGAAGTGTTATCTATGTTAAGTTAATTTTATCACAACATATGTTTGTTCATAGAAAGCACACACACATATATAATATATATATTTGTATATATAAGATATATATATATGTATTTTTATCCATTAAGGTATATTGGAAAACAAGATTCTATTACTATTAGTATTTGGAATCATAAGAAGATCCATAAGAAGAACGGGGCAGGGTTTCTTGGCTGTGTGCGGATCATGTCCAATGCAATCCAGCTTCTTAAAGATACTGGCTGTAAGTCGTGTGTTCAATTTCTGGGCAATCAAAGTACGATGAAAGTGTAAAATTTCACTTTTATATATGTAGATAATGGTGTAGATAATGTTGGTAGATTCACTGAATTATACGTGTAGATAATGTTGGTAGATTCACTGAATTATATATGTAGATAATGTTGGTAGATTCACTGAATTATATATGTAGATAATGCTGGTAGATTCACTGAATTATATATGTAGGTAATGTTGGAAGATTCACTGAATTATATATGTAGATAATGTTGGTAGATTCAGTGAATTAATATTTTAAGTCATGTTTCATGCTAAGACAGTTTTATAATACTATTAAAAATTCTTAAAAAAAAGAATAAAATGTAAACTGAACTATTGCAGCAGTAAAGAACTGTTTAAAACATTGTTTAGATTATATAAGAAAATTAAATGAGTTCACAAGTTTTTCATCTCAGAATAAACAAGTTTTACCCTAAAGAAATGAAATTTGATCATTTTAATTATTAACGTAGATTAATTTTCAGTACAAATAGCATGAGCTATCTTGTTATCACCAAAACAGATATTGCTGAAAAGTGGTTAATTAAAGTGTTTCATATTTGTGGTTGTTTTTCATTAGAGAAATCAAGAATTTGAAATATTTGTCTCAAGATATACTTGCTTACAAAATATGTGTTGTTCAAATCTTCTTAATGTTATGGAGTTTATCTTGTTTAGAAAGGTTACTTTGGTTTGATCCAGTTTTAATTAACTCACTATGGAGAAGTGAGAAAATGTTTTTTTTAATAAACACTCATAAACATTTAATAATAATTGAGTCAGTAAATTGGGTGTTAGATTTGTTGATAGTATGTGGTAGTTATTGAGCTTTTGTTACGTTTTTTTTTCCATTTCCGAGTTGAAAAGTGATTATTGACTATTCATTTGTCATAAGTGAATGAAAAGCCCCGAGTCACAAGTCACGTGTTTTACTGCAGTAAAGTATGATCTTGCAGTTTTTAAGAAGTAAGAAGGGGGTTAAGTTGGGTATATAAGATCATGATCTCGGTAGAAATACCTTTCTGAAGTGGTGTTCCACAATGAAAGCTGTTCTAGCAAGAAAGGGCTTATTCCGAAGCCGAAGAACTCCTGTCTGTATGTGCCTTACCTATTCAATTACCAAAAATTACTTGGATATGGACTGAAGTGTTCTTCCAAACATTTGTTTTTTTGTAATAAAAAGTATATATTTAGAATAGTCACTTACACTGTATTAGAGCTTTGTATTGGTTTTCTACATTTGTAACATTTGAATGAGTAAACTACGTCAAGTAAGTTTTTTTAGTTTGGTGTAGTTCTTGAACATTTTGTAGGTTAAAATGGTATTAATTAGTAGGACACTGTTCATCTATTTCTGTTGTGTAATTCAAAAATATTTAGATCAGAGGCTGGACCTTTGTAAGAGTAATTCAGATGACCAGGACGTAGTTCGTGGGCAGATAGTGGTTAGCTTGCTGTCTCGAGATGGACATGGTACAGGGAGCCAGAATGTAGTTATGGATACTGTGGAAAATCTGTCTTCCCCAGAGGAGCTTCCTGACGGGTAAAAGTGTTGCAGTTCTTATTTCAGGGATTTGTTTTTAATACAGGTTACAAATTACTAGTAGTTAAGAATTATCACCACACAGATATCCTTTTTGTTGAACCAAGGTTGTGTCACTCTGTTTCTTCCCTGTTATATTTACATAAAAAAGAGTTATTGTTATATTTAAATATTGAGGCATTGCATTCATCTAGAAGCAGTTCTTCTACCGAGTAGAATTTTCTTTTCTTTCTGAGACATCATTTTGGATTCTATGCTGAGCCCTTCTTCGGGTTCACAGAATCCAAAAAGTCATCCCAGGAGGAAAGAAAAACATGAGGGAAAAGAATTTCATAAGAATTATTTAGTTATGTTTAAATAGAATAAGTATATTATTTTATGGTTAATATTTTATAAAGATGGTTGCAGCTTATTTTGAACCTGTATAGGGAATTGGTAGATACACGCACATACCACCTTCACATTTTAATAAACTATATTCCCACATGTAAGATGAAGGCTAGAAACTCATATAAAGTTTTGTAACTCGTGTTCTTGTACAGCTGGGAGGAACGGAGAACGGCTTCTGGGAGGATATACTATGTCAATCACTATACTAGGTCCACTCAGTGGGAAAACCCGACAAGGTACGGGCTTTAAACTTAACGTCATAAATCATTCCTCACGAACTTTTAATAGAATTTGTTAAGAATGTCAGGTTGTTGATAATTGGCCAAACATTAAAATATGTATTAACAGCTCAAGACCTCTGGGGCTTTCTTTTTGTCCATAAATAGATCCTAGTATGTATACTCATATTTAGCTACTTTTAGTAAACATTTCAATAAAATATGATATATATTAAAGTGTTGGTACTCTTAAAAATAAGGATATTCTTGTCCCTAAAAATGTTTTTCGTATATGTTTTACATAAATCAACTTCACAAGTTACCCAAATATATTTTATATTTTTTCAGTAGTTAAATCTTACCTCTAATGTGTCTGTATGCATTAATATTTTTAATCTACCCAGTACATTAACCACTATACAATGTGACTCAGATAGTTTTTTGTTTTTAGTAGGACACTAGTATGTTATAGAAGGTAACAGAAAAGTGCCTTGTTACATGAATGTTTTGTGTTGGTTCATTAAAAAATAATCAAGTGTGAAATAAATAACAAACTTGTAATTGTTCAAAGTAATTATCCTCGTAGCTTAACCTGTTCCTCATGTGCTAGTATCAGTAGTTGACAGTGTTTTGTTAGTCATTTTATATCATATGCAAAATTACTGTAAGTTAACCCATTCCTCATGTAGCAGTATCAGTAGCTGTGTTTTGTTAGTCATTTTATATCATATACAAAAATTACTGTAACTTAACCCATTCCTCATGTGGCAGTATCAGTAGATGACTGTGTTTTGTTAGTCATTTTATATCATATGCAAAAATTACTGTAGCTTAACCTGTTCCTCAAGTGGCAGTATCAGTAGTTGACAGTGTTTTGTTAGTCATTTTATATCATATACAAAAATTACTGTAACTTAACCCATTCCTCATGTGACAGTATCAGTAGATGGCTGTGTTTTGTTAGTCATTTTATATCATATGCAAAAATTACTGTAAGTTAACCTGTTCCTCATGTGGCAGTATCAATAGATGGCTGTGTTTTGTTAGTCATTTTATATCAAATGCAAAATTACTGTAACTTAACCCATTCCTCATGTGGCAGTATCAGTAGATGGCTGTGTTTTGTTAATAATTTTTATTTTGTATCAAAAACTATTGAGAAAAGATTGTATGGTTAAAATAAGAATAAAAACTAATTTAATATAATATATTTGGATTAGCATTTTTACCAAAAATAAATGAGAGAAAACCAGTGATAATGACTCGAGCATTGACAATATGCCATTTTAACAGGTTGGCATGTTTCCTTATCTTGTTTGGTGATCTTGGTTTTGGATCTAGAAGGAGCAAAAAGTAATAAACAGTTTATGGTGTGATAGAAGAAAAGATATAAAAGTCTTAGTACATAATGTGAAATACTAATCTTGTGTAAGTTATCTTTTTTGTAAACACGTGAAGAACTTGAGCCAATAAGTATTATTAATTATTGACATTGCTAATCAGAATTATGATTATTTCGATGAGAAAAACATTTATACAAAGACGTTTATTATATGCAGTATAACAACTGGTTTAGCAATGTTGTGAATAAACCACATGTATGCTCGATTGGAAAGGTCTGAAAAGATTGCAGTTAAAAGAATATTAAGTTGTGCTGTAGATTTGTTGCTTTTCTTTAATTGTGTTAGTTGAAAAAATGAATGTGGATACTTCATTTTTTATGTGTTTTTGTTTTAGATCTGCACATGAAACTCCACAAAGTAATAACTCCAATCATAATGGTAGTAGTAGATCACGTAGGAACAACGTTCCACCAGGTCTAAACAGTGAAGGAGATTCCTCATCTTCAGATAATGCCCAGGTTGCGATGAGAAGGAGGTCTACCAGACATCGGAACTTCGTGTCAAGAAACCAACTCCATCAGTCAACTGAGCTTCCCGATGGTTATGGTAAAGAATCACTCAAGATTGCTATAAGTTTAAATTATGTATTTCTCAAACAGCATTAAAAACTTGGTTGTTAAAGACTGAAATCCTCAAAAAGTTATTGCACAGTAATTCAAACTTCAACATCAGCTATAGGGTACAGTACATAAATGTGCTAGATAATTATCTAAATATGACAAAAAAAAGTCTGAAACATTATCTTCTTCAAAGTCAGAGAGAAAGGAGAAGCCGTTCACAGGGAACTGTTCATTTTGTTACATATTTATGGATTTCGTATTAAGTTGTTTGCTTATATTCAGGTTCGGTGATCTGGTAAAAGTAAGGAAATATTCCTCAAAGCCTCGCTCTCTTTGTAAGAAGTTGTTTTGTATTAAATCAGTCGATTTTATTAATTCGTAATATCAACATTTGCTAAGCCTAATTGTTTTAACACTAAAGTTGGTTTTCACTTTCCGCTTGTGAATAAATCGTATTCATCATTACTTAACAGTGTTTACTACGGTAATTGATTTGTTATTTTCAAATATGAATAGAATAAAAAACTAACTTTCTGTGAAAACAAGTGTTATTAATTTCACAAAACCTACATGGCCATTTCATATTTATTGTAATAGTTCTGTCTCGACGTGTAGCTAAAACTAAGATATTTTCATGTTTATGCTTAATTTAAAATTAGTGTCAAATTTTGATTTTCAGAGTATTATGACTGATTTTTTACACAGTTTTTAAGCTATAGTTTATTAGGGGTGCTGCTGTTGTTTTGCTATAAGTGAAATATCCTTTGAGAACAAATTGTTGGTCTTATTGAGTAGAAGATGATATAAATACATCTATTTCTTTATAGCTATGCAGTAATAATGTTTTTCTCTTGTTTGTGTTTGTTCAGAAATGAGAACCACCCAACAAGGACAGGTCTACTTTTATCATGTTGGAACTGGAGTAAGCACTTGGCATGATCCACGAGTCCCTAGGGACCTTGCTAGAGTGAATGTAGATGACTTGGGACCTCTTCCCATTGGGTGGGAAATGAGGCATACGGGTAGTGGCCGAGCGTACTTTGTTGACCACAACAATAGAACAACCCAGTTTACCGATCCTCGACTCTCAAATCGCCTTGTTTTACAGAATGTACTCAAGTAAGTATGGAATGAATTAATCTTGATCTTATTTGTTCAAATATGACTTAAAATGCTGTTCTGCTGTATTATTATTACTTGAGGTAATAAAACTGTGTGTTCGTTAAAAGAAATAAAAACAAGAAAGAAAAAAACGTTGTTAAAAGAAATGAAATTCATTCATTGTTTCACTGATTAATAAATCGGACTTCCTGTTTGTGAAAGAGCTAACCTTTGTTTTTGAAACAATAATATTTGTCATCATTAGTTTCACGTATTCTTTAACATAGAAAGTTTCTTCAGAGTTGGTTCATAAGTTGCATAAAGCAGAAAAAAAAAATGCAATCCAGGTATATTTTATGATTGTAATACATTGTGTCTTGTTTACAAATATAAACCACCTGGTTTTCTATGAACTCAAGAGTTTATTTTCTTCTGGATCTTTGTTTTTATATCAAAGAACTTAAGTGATTATTGTATCGAATATCAAGAAATATACATTAGATATACAAAAATATAATCTGTGGACTTCGACAACCATTAAAAGTTATTTAAGAACAAACTAAGCTAAGCCATTATGGACTTTAATTGATTCTGGGAAATACAATTTTGGAAGGAGGTATTGCATATTCATAGGGAAGAGACAGATTTATTTATTAATCTGTATTCTTTTTTTACGTTGGCCTCCCCTTTTTTCTTAAAATAATAATTCCCATGTAAACGGACATTTCGAGTTCTGGCTGAAAGTGTGAGTCATTCAGTAATTCATAAGAAACATTATCTGTTAGTTTACATTGGTTTTAATGTTTTTGTGTGTATATTGTTAGTTTACATTGGTTCTAATGTTTTTGTGTGTGTATTGTTAGTTTACATTGGTTTTATTGTTTTTGTGTGTGTATTGTTAGTTTACATTGGTTTTATTGCAATACACACACAAAAATTTAGTTTACATTGGTTCTAATGTTTTT
>NW_013672337.1:38530-45128 GCF_000517525.1 Limulus polyphemus
AGTTTACATTGGTTCTAATGTTTTTGTGTGTATATTGTTAGTTTACATTGGTTCTAATGTTTTTGTGTGTGTATTGTTAGTTTACATTGGTTTTAATGTTTTTGTGTGTGTATTGTTAGTTTACATTGGTTTTAATGTTTTTGTTGTGTATTGTTAGTTTACATTGGTTTTAATGTTTTTGTGTGTGTGTATTGTTAGTTTACATTGGTTCTAATGTTTTTGTGTGTGTATTGTTAGTTTACATTGGTTCTAATGTTTTTGTGTTTATATTTGACAGTTTATGTTTTACTTCTAGTCCTGTAACTTACAAGATTATTAAGTAATATTATACTACATTAAGGTTTTATAGTGTGGAGGGACTTGACTGGTGCAGATATTCATATTTAATTAATTGTCTGCATTTTTACACAGCACACGAAGAAGTGTACCACCAGCTGTGACAAACGGTGAGGAAGGTAGTAACATTCCTGCTGGACAGGTTGCTTCTACTAGCAGTAACATTTTAACTTCTACACTGTTAGATGCAATACTCGATAATGGTGAGTCTCCCCTTCCAAAGTACAGACGAGACATTGTACATAAGGTCACCGCATTAAGACAAGAAATCCAGACCTTACAGCCACAGTCGGGCCATTGTCGTATGGAAGTATCGAGAGAGGACATATTTGAGGTTATTTTTTTTACGTTAAGCCTTCTCCGTTGTTTATTAGTCTAGTCTAATGTGTAGTTTAGTCTAACCCTTGCCATGTCAGGTTTGTTTTTGGAAATGAGCTAAAAAAAAAAGCCAGGTTTTCTTATTTTGCTTTTTGATAGCTTGTACTTATATATTAATGATACAAAAGTTCTTTTACGATAAATGAATAAATGTTACATACTTGGATTTATACGTGACAGACACTGAAACTACAGTAAAAATTAGGAATACTTTTCTCCAGTGTTTATGATACATAATTGAGAATTGATCTTATAGAGGCCAGCACAAACAGCATTTCCAGTGCCATCTAGTGAACACTGATTGTAATACATGATATAATGTGAATAAATGGTTTACCCAGATTAACTCGGGCGATTATTTTTGGAAACGTGTCCAAGTTATCTCAACATTTCAGTGTTTAGCCTTCACTTTTTATCCTCAAACTAAGACATTCAACAATACAAGTCTTGAAAATAGTTTAATAATAGTTTAATAGTTTTAATAATTATCCTCAAACTAAGACATTCAACAATATAAGTCTTGAAAATAGTTTAATAATTGTTTATGTCGAAAGCTTAAGCTCAGAAGAAGCATACGGATTTTGTATATAATTAATAGTTGAAACTGTCTGTACTTAGTGAAACTCCATAATTATAAAATTGATGAAAACAAATAAAATTGTATATTTCACAGATATTTTATTCAACATTATCGTGGTATTGCCGGTAAGGTACTCGATGATGCCTTTACTGTCAAAGTCATGAATGAAATATTTGTGAAACATACTGTTATCTTTGTTTTCCTCAATTTTGTCATGAGAATTTCCTTTCTCTGATGCAGTATCTTATCTTCATTATTAGAGCATGGGTTCTTCGTAACTTATCTTTCAAAGTTGGTAGAACTTATTAAGCCTGACAGAGTAGTTATTCCAAATATGGCTTAAATAAATCTTTGTTTTAATGCATTGTCACTACAAGTTTTCTTGTGAATTTTTGCGAGAAAGCTTTTGTCTTTAATTTTGGAATGTTTATAAATGTTTATAAATGTACAAGAAAAACTGTATTAGTTCAAATAATGTACCATTTAAAAACATATTCAGAGTTAAGCTGTCTCCAGTGTTAATTTTTCGCATAATTTTTTTTTCTTTAAATTCCCAGGACATTATGATTGTTTATGTTTTTCTACAAAAACTCAACATTTTGGAAAGAATATTTCATCATTTAAGATTGAAATACGATAGCCGAAAGAAAATAATTAAGTTCAAATGTAATTATTTAATCGTACAATGAAGTTAAACTTGACAAATATTGTTTGATAAAGCTGGACCTATGAGGTAGCTCTTGACTAATCAGCATGTAGTTTCCTAAAAAGTCAAAAGTCATTGTTATGGTATGAACACCTTTTAGAAATTGGTGAAAAGTTATTATACTTATCATAGGACATTGTGTTAAACTTTTTTTTAACACTACATTCTTAATCTGTCCACTTGAGGATTTCTCAGGAATTGGAAGAGTGTATAATAATAGTATTTCAACCACATCTGAAGAGCTCTTGATTAAGTGAAACAACTCGTGAACAACAGATATGATGAATATATACAGCGTATTAAACTCAGCTGTATATATTCATCATATCTGTTGTTGACGAGTTTAATACGCTGTATATATTCATCATATCTGTTGTTGAATATTAAACTCATCAACAACAGATATGATGAATATATACACATTCTTCTAATTCTTGAAAAATCTCTAAGAGACAAGATTAAAAATGAAACTTAAAAAAAAAGGCTTAACATAATATTTTATGACAGAAGAAGTAAACTGTTTGAAACAAGCATCTAATAAAAGACAAATTATTCAGTTGTGGTTAGACAAGTTAGCCAGTTGTGGTTATTGCAGCAAATGCATCTGGAAATACAATGACATTGAAAGTTAATTTTAAGAATCTTTGTTTTTGATTCATTGTAGGATTTTTATTAAAAAAGTCAGAGTTTACCAAATTAATGCTGAATTTGTTTATTTATAATAATGTTTGTAAGCCTAGAAATGTAAAATAACTGTGCGAAAAATACTATTAAACCCGAGAAGAGAGTTTATGAAGAACTCCTTCCTTTCAAACTGACGAAGAAAGGTTCCCTATAATTAAGTTCAGTTATTTTGGAGAGGGTTTATGAGGGTTTGTTATAGGATTTTATTGATTGTTTGTAAGTTCATTTAGTTTGGAGAGGGTTTATAGGATTTTAATGATTTTGTTATCATAGTTTCATTAATGAAAAAAGTACACTAGTATTGTTTTAAAGAATATGTATAATTTATGTTTACAAGTTGAGTGAAGTGAAACATTTTATATGTTGACTTGTTGGAGACAAAAGATAAATCTGAAATGTTGCATGTGTGTAACGTCTCATGAGTTGTGACTTGTGGGAGACAAAAGATAAATCTGAAATGTTGCATGTTGTGTAACGTCTCATGAGTTGTGACTTGTGGGAGACAAAAGATAAATCTGAAATGTTGCATGTAGTGTAACGTCTCATGAGTTGTGACTTGTGGGAGACAAAAGATAAATCTGAAATGTTGCATGTTGTGTAATGTCTCATGAGTTGTGACTTGTGGGAGACAAAAGATAAATCTGAAATGTTGCATGTAGTGTAACGTCTCATGAGTTGTGACTTGTGGGAGACAAAAAGAGAGATTTGAAATGTGTAGTTTACCAGGATAGTAAATACTAGGCTATTTGACATCCTTGAATTAGTGAATTAAGTTGTTTTTTTTTGGGGGGGGGGGTTGTTTTGCAAATTACTCTGAAACTGATTTTTAATAATCAATAATTTCTTTACATTAATAAGAGAAGTGTCATGTTGTTCCTTTTAATACGAGTTGGTTTGTTTGTTGGTGCTCACGGTCCTATTGTTTTTCATTTATGTTTTATGCTCGTGATCAAATAGATTTCTAGAACTATAACACTGTTATCATGATACTGGCTTGACAAATAATATCTGAGGATTATGTTATTTTTCAGGAATCGTATCGTTTGATCATGAAGATGAGACCCAAGGATTTGAGGAAGAGGTTAATGGTGAAGTTCAGAGGAGAAGAAGGACTGGATTATGGAGGAATAGCAAGGTGAAATGGTTTTAAAAATTGAAGTGTAGTTAAAGTGGTGTTAGTATGTAGAATAAAAGAATTAAAATTTAGGCATGGCACGATTGATGATAAATCTTTTTTATGAATTGGAAAACTTGTACGTACAACAAAAAGGATGTCAGCACAAAATTTTAAAAAATGTTCTAAATAATTGTTGTTTCTTCTTCTACGCTCAAGTTCTGGTTTTGATTATTATATGAAACTTTGTAGGGAGTGGCTGTACTTGTTATCACACGAGATGTTAAATCCCTACTATGGACTGTTCCAGTACACTAGAGAGGATATTTACACGCTACAAATCAACCCAGATTCTTCTGTAAATCCAGTAAGTATATACAGTTTGTGCACGAGATAATGTTTTAAGTCCCTGGTTTCAGTGCCTGCTTGTGTGATCACTATTTAGTCGAAGTCAGTAGGTGTTATTTTAAAAACAATTTCGTTCTCTGTTTGACAAACTGAAATAAAAATTAATCTACAAGTAATTAAAATTCCTAGTCTGTATTATGTCTTAATACTTTCTTTTTTGCTTCTGTTCCAAATTATTATTATCTCTGTATCCTGCATGGTTGATGTTGTGTACTAAATGTGTTTGTAAGTTGTTACGTCAGTGAGTTTCATTTTGAATTTCGTGTTACATAGTGTTAACAGCTATTAATCTAATGTGAATCTTGTTAAAAAATTGATCACAATACAGCATGAGATTCATGATGTGTGTTCAGTATTTATCTGGGAAACCTCATACTGGTGTTTGATTTTATTCATTTATTTATGGTTATTCAGAAACAAGTGTTCTATTATATTATATTTTTATGAGAAAGTGAGAAGGCAGAACTCCTGGATGGATGAACAACAGTATCTAATGGGAAGTTTAGAAGAGTTAGAAATAAACCACAGATCTCTAAGAATTGTTTTATAGTTTCTTTAGACATTCTTTTAATTTGTGAAAACGTTTTTGTGTTAAGCTACATGTATTTAAAAGATTAAAAACTTCTTTTATGACAACACATTAAGTAAGCTTAGTTAGGTTTAGCCAGAAATGCAGGTGTTAGCAAAATGCTTTGATAACTCTCATACCAAATAGTTCAGAAGTAATCTGTTTATATTGGTTGGCTTTAACTCATTTACACAACAGTTTTTCAGTAATAGGTATGTAGAATATGTTTTTTTTTTCTGGTAATGCTATTTGTGTTTTTAACTTAATTTTGTCCATTCAGAAAAAAGTTTATTTGATTGAAATCCTATAAAGGGCCACAACTAGCTATGAGGATAATGAGGTCATAACCTCAGTTGTTTTTTCTTTCTACTCTTATTCACACAAACACAGTTTGACCTTGGTAAAATATTCGTTCTGGTTATGGTCATGAGTACATACAATGTGTTGGTCATTAATATACCCCAGATACAAAACATTTTTGGGTGATAATTTCAGGTGTCTGTGAGCAGTCTATACTACCTTGGAATACAAGTTTCTCTGAGTTGGAATCTGTTATTTTTAATAAATAAGTATTTGCTGTTTTGTTTCTGTAGATTCTATGTAATTGTTGTAAAGCTTTCTGTATTATTTTAAATTAGTAATATTCATTATATATGCACTACCGACAAAATTAACGGTCCCCAATGATGGGAAAAATTTCAATTAATCTATCAATTTAAATTCTTTCATGGACTTTAAAAATTTTAATTGGGTTTCATTCTTGGTTTCATTCAGAGCCAAACCTTTGAGCTACTTATACTGACCATTGTGCTAAGAGTCAACTTAACAATAACATATGGTAAATCTACATTTTTATTCTTTAACTTATGTCACATTTTAAAACGTTAATGACGGCGTGATTAATTCCTAACTATTTTGTGTAGAATATCCTGCTTGCGAAATAAAATTTGGCATCAACATTATTCATGCCCGTTCTCCCGTCATTTCAAAAGTGAATGTTGAACTCTGCCTGCATGCAAAGCTTTTCAACTGGGAGACAGACGAACGCTCTTGACAGACAACACAACTTACAACATATATAAAATTAATGCTATTCTAGACTGGACCTTTTTGGATAAATCTGTTTTAAGGTCTTTAGCCTACTCTTATTACGTCTGGTTGATTTCATATTTCAGGAGCATCTTTCATATTTTCACTTTGTGGGACGAGTCATGGGGCTGGCAGTATTTCATGGTCACTACATAGATGGTGGCTTCACCTTACCCTTCTACAAAATGTTGCTTAATAAACCCATCACCCTAGAAGACATAGAAGGAGTAGATCCAGAACTACACCAGAGTCTAATGTGGATGCTGTAAGTTCTAGTTTCTTTACTGTGGTAGTTTGTCTGGGAAAGTAAGGACTGCAATAAACATTTTTCCAGTAGAGTATTTTCTTAAATATCTCATTGCAGCATTTAAAACTTTCTGATGTGATTGTCATTTAATAATTTCTCATTTTTAGGCCATTTGCTTTCTTATTTCTGTTCATCAATTTTAAAAACACGTAACTTTTTTCTGAACAAGTCTGTGCATCTGTTGAAGAAAGCTGCTCATAGTAAAAGTGTTTACTTGTGACATGTTTTTATAGTAGTACAGTGAGAAAAACATGTCACATGTTATAAACCTGGTAATAATACAGGTGAACAAGTAAGTATTACAAATAGTAGTACAGTGAATGTAACACTTACTTGTTCATCTGTATTATTACCAGGTTTATAACATGTGACATGTTTTTATAGTAGTACAGTGAGTGTAACACTTACTTGTTCACCTGTATTATTAC
>NW_013672337.1:46128-49161 GCF_000517525.1 Limulus polyphemus
TTACCAGGTTTATAACATGTGACATGTTTTTATAGTAGTCTATTAAGTGTAATATAACCCCAAAAAAGGGTTTCAGTACTTGCAGTGAGCACAGCAAACAAACAAATGATATGTAATATACCAGTTAAACTTATTGGTTCTATGTTATTATCAAGGTGATAGCAGATGGTGATAATTGTTTATTTTCAGGCAAAATGATATCAGTGCTGTGTTAGATATCACGTTTTGTGTCGAGCACGATTCTTTTGGGGAGCTTCAAGTTCATGAATTAAAACCAAATGGAAAAAAAATACCTGTGACAGATGACAATAAAAAGGAGTATGTCAGGTGAGGAGGTTATTTTTTTATCTCTTAAGTATATGATTGTAGTGTTTTAAAAAACATGCAGAACCCTCTAAAATATGAGAGATCCTTTTTAATAAAGTTGTTAAAAAAACAACTATTTGAGAGAGTTCTTTAGTAATAATTGTATGTAATATTGAACAGGGAATATGTTTTCAATAAAAAGATTTTTCCTGGAAGAATGTAAATTGAGTATGTTTAACCCTTTAAAGATTTTAGTCAAAATAATAATTCCAACTTTATTTTAACAGTTTTTTTACAATGAAACATTTTTGGAATTAATAAAACTCATTTTGTAACAATGTTTCATGTAATTCTCTAAGAAAAATAATATGTTCGAACATTTATTTTTTGGACAGCTGTGAGGATTTTCACCTGTAAACAATGCACACATCAGTTGTTTTTAGATTTTTTGTGACCTATTCAAAGCATAGGTTTGTATTTGTTAAGATACTATTATTGAAAATATAATTATCACTGTTTTTCCTTTTTTTTCTTTGAAGTTTATCAGTATATCTCTTGATTCTTCCCGTTTTATGACATCACAGCAAGAGATTGAACAACTACTAATGAAGCTCAGCTTGTAAAATAGCTACAATACCATTAGGGCTGGTTATAAATTATTTACATAAATGTAGAATGAATGAAATGATCTGAGAAGTAAGTTATGGTTTTGTGGGATAGTGATAAGACCTAACTCAAACAGAGCACAACAACCTAATGTAGTGGGAAGTTTAGAACATTTAGGAACAAACCACGGGCCTGGGAATTTTTATAGTCTTTTTAAACATTCTCTTTACTCATGAAAATGTTTTTGTGTTAAATTTTTTTTATTTGAAAGCTATAGAAACTTTTTTCTATGAAGAGATTCCCGTTGGTCAGGTTTAGAGAGGTGTTAGCAAGGTATTCCATTAACCAAAATCCTTATTGAATATTATTGTTAAGTTTATCATATTCAAACAGCTCACATAAATAAAATAACTTGTAGTTATTGAAAAGAAATTATATTCATCAGATGTAAGTTGATTTTGACAAAGAATATTTTTAGTAAAGATATTTCTACTTGATCTGATCTAGGCTATTGATAAATCTTTCTGATGCTTTATATGTTTTATAGCTGAAACTGGTGACCACTGCATTTGACAAAATACAGTATCAAAATCAATTTTTTGATGCATGTTAATTCTGAAGATATCATTGGATATATGAAATTGAAATTTCTGAGCAACAAAAAAAAAGTTCTAAAGCAAAAAAGAAATGTTTTTGAAAACTGATAGCAATATTTTGGAGAGTCCACAACAAAAAATGGTTGAAAAAGCCAAATCAAATTATACACATTTTTGTAAGCCAAAAGTAAATGCTGTTTAATAAGCTTCTTGTAAGTTTTGTTCAATTTTTTAAAGGAAGAAATCAAGGGATGTCATTGACACTCTCTCCGTGAAAAGGGTTAATATTTCAAGAGTTTGTTTTACATATAAGTTGTTGTGAGAATTAACCAGGGATTATTTCAACTTTGGTATTTCTTGATCGTACTAGTTTAAGTATTGAGAAATAACTTGCAGCTAGATTGTGAACATATACCCTTGTTTTTATTTTTTTTGGTGATTTTCATCAGGATTAGTGTTAGAACTTGTAGAGTTACGACAATATTATTACTAGAATATCAGCAAAGTATTTATCTGTTTTACTGTTCTTATACTGATACTGGATGCACCAAATTCAGTCTCAATTTTTTTAGAATTTAATGTAAGGAAACGTTAGAAACCATTAAAAATGTTGTACGTATATATTTGGACATTTTTTTACTGGATAGAGTTTAAAGGTAAATGATGAGCTTCAGTGGGATTTTTGTGATTAACGAAAGATTATTTTTTTCATGTCAGTTGGTGATTTGATTAAAAACACTTGTAACATTTTGTAAAATACACATTTCTGTGTGAAAGTTCATCTCGGAAGAATGGAAGTAGATGTATTGGATAGTATTTATATTGATGGCTCACTCGTATATATTGGATATGTTTTGCGACAGTTTTTGATATGAATTGTTTTTCATTAGATTGTATGTGAATTACCGGTTCATGCGAGGAATAGAACAACAATTTCTTGCCTTACAGAAAGGTTTTAATGAACTGATCCCTCAGCATCTGCTGAAGTCCTTCGACGAGAAGGAACTGGAGGTAAGACTTATAAATTTTATAACTGATTGTTAATGTTCAAAAGTACACTAGAGAAACTCTTTTCCTTTTCGTCAGTATAACTTCTTTATTTATACAATTAATCTGTTTTCTCTCTCAATGTAACCTTTCTTCTGCTGTATAATGACAGATTCATGGAAATTTGTACTGGTACTCAATGTGACCTTCTGATAGGAGTTAACCCTTGAACTACTGACTTGGTCCACATATTGAATAGTTTTATTGTTGCGACAGTCAGTGTAAAGATGTGACCAAGTCACATGAGGGACCCCAGCAGTAATTATACAATATTGGTGATATTTATTTTTTGTGTGACTTATCTTATTAGAAACTAATAAATCAATGTGGCATACAAAGAGCTTAGAAAAATTTAATTAACTAGTTGATCTTATCAGGAATTTGAAGGTTTGTATTTGAACATGTACGTTATAATAAAATGTTATTGTGCAATGTGCTCACAATGATTTGTAAACTGTATCATGTGAATGGAATTGTG
>NW_013672338.1:0-15889 GCF_000517525.1 Limulus polyphemus
TAATGTCTGGGCTTAAACTTTGGGTACTCTAGCTGTTGATGTCAGGGGTTAAACATTGGGTACTCTAGCTGTTAATGTCAGGGGTTAAACTTTGGGTACCCTAGCTGTTAATGTCAGGGGTTAAACTTCGGGTACCCTAGCTGTTAATGTCAGGGGTTAAACATTGGGTACCCTAGCTGTTAATTTCAGGGGTTAAACATTGGGTACTCTAGCTGTTAATGTCAAGGGCTAAACTTTTGGTACTCTAGCTGTTAATGTCAGGGATTAAACATTGGGTACTCTAGCTGTTAATGTCAGGGATTAAACATTGGGTACTCTAGCTGTTAATGTCAAGGGCTAAACTTTTGGTACTCTAGCTGTTAATGTCAAGGGCTAAACTTTTGGTACTCTAGCTGTTAATGTCAGGGGCTAAACTATGTATGAATGGTGCAGAATAGATGTTTACTTCTTGAGGATTCAATCCCTCAGCATTCCTAGAATGTCAAAGTGGGTCACAAAAGGGTGTTCCACCTCTTTCAAAATCCCAATTTAACCACAAGTTAACATCATATTTACATCTATAATCCCAGTCCCAGTAGTATCTCATAAGTTTTGTTGGATATCTTGGATTTAGGTTACCAATGGATCCATATAATCCCACATAAACTGATTGCTACATTTCATATTTGAAATATTTAGTTGACTGTTGATTGGGAGTAAAAAGAAAGACCATTTCATTTTTCAAAGAAGATGGGAACATTGACATGGAAATTGGTTTGTCTTGAATTTCACGCAAAGCTACAAGAGAGCTATCTGCGCTAGTCGTCCCTAATTTAGCAGTGTAAGACTAGAGGGAAGACAGCTAGTCATCAGCACCCACCGCCAACTCTTGGGCTACTCCTTTATCAATGATTAGTGGGACTGACCGTCACATTATAATGCCCCCACAGCTGAAAGGGCGAGCATGTTTAGTGGGACGGGGATTCGAATCCGCGACCCTCAGATTGCGAGTCGAGCACCCTAACCACCTGGCCATGACGGGCCCAACAGGGAAACAGATTTGAACGAAGAAGTTTTGTAAAGAGCGCGAATGGTAGTGTGATTTAAAATTACTCATGCTAGAAATTTTCATTAAAGTGACCCGAAAAACGGCGCTAACTCGGTAACTTATGGCCCGATTTTAATGAAACTTGTTTTATTCTGTTTCTATTCTCATTTCATTACAAATATGGTGATATTGTGCACAGTTTTTGCTGTATTTAATTACAGACAAGCAAACAATCTCAGAGTTTTAGTAGTATATAGATAATACTTTAAAGGCTGGTTTGACAAGCCAGGTGATATAGCTTATTGTTGCATAATTAATATTTATATAACCATGTCTTGATTATTAGCATCAATTTACCACTTAATGGTTTCAAAAGTAGACAATACAACAGTTTGAGACAAGACTGTATTAAAATAAATAGCTAAAACTTTCATTTGTAAATTTTATGTCGGTCCACTAACTGTGATATTGAATGTCTAACCCTTCTTTACAAAAAGTTTCTTTAATTATTAGCAATTTTAAATCTCAGATGCAGTGACGCGTGCAACATTTTATAGCATGTGCATGCAAATGTAACGTGTTGTACAGGACCTATAAATTGACCCCAACCTATGAAGTTATTACAAGTACAGTGTTGATCAGTTAAACGATGCAACATGCCACAGAAACTCCTTTCCGACACTATATTTAAAACTACTATCAATACATAACTCTCATAAAAAAAAAAGCCTATACTAAGTTACAGTAAACAAATCACCTGGTGTCACAACTCATAATCATTTGTTTATGAAACAATGAAAATACGTGTTCATATCAAATGTTTTACTTTTCAAACTTGTTTGGCTTATGTACCTAGTATTGGATTTAAAAATGATTACTGGACCATGATGTGAGGTTATGTCCTGATTAAAACAGCATGTAATACAATACACTTGTTTGTTAATATCTTACTCCTTTTTCACAGTTGTGTGCACTTAAAGTTGGTGCTGTGACCATAGCCTACAGGTCTCCAACTATGATAAATGTATTACGAGTAAGCACAAAAGTATTGCTAATTGTTCCTAGAACAAAATGGAAAAGTTAAAAAATGATATAATCCAAATAGTTGATATGATAAGCAGCCTGCTACAAAGGAACTATGAACCCATCACCTGCTTTAAAAAACCTGTCTATAATTCATTAGAACTGTATATGTGTTAATGCATAAATTTCTACCGAACCAAGTTTTTCTGAATTAAGAACATTTTGTGTGTCTAACAAATAGACTTAAGCTAGTACACTAACAAGATTAAGAAATAGTACTTGTTTAGTTTTAAGTTTCATTTAAACATTTGGTTCACACTTAACTTCTCAAACACTAGTGCTTTGTATGTGTATAAGAAAGCAGCATACGCATTGCATGAACTATGACAAGAACAAATTATAAATATATATATTCCTATTTTATTAAATAATATCAGCAAGCTCAAATAATGAGAACATCACTTTCAGAATGGAATGTTTTAATTCAGAAACTTTTAGGCCACTCAGATTTTAAGATTACCTGTAATTACGAGCTGTTTTTAATAAAAGTTTCAGCTAAAACAACCATAATTTCTGTATCTTGTATGCATTGAATAAAAAAATAAACTGTGACTGATAGCTTTGATTTTATAAGATTTGTTTTACGTACTGTTCTGTTAAAAATAATTTAAAATAGTAAATTAACAAGAACTACATTACATGTATATTTCATTGTATAACCTTATTGAAAGAAATTTTAGGTTTGTGAAAATTTTAACACTTTTTGCATAGTTGCATAAACACTGTCCATTTTGTTTTTGTTTTGTTAGATGGTGTACAAAATATATATATATATATCTGAATATAAAGAAAATTAATTTTGTTTCTAGGTTGCACAAGCTACTAAATCTATTAAACATGTAACTTCATCAGAAAAACCAAAAATTTTGATAAAACAACAGTAGGAAAACTAATCCACATGAAGTTTGTATGTAGATACATCGAATTTAATAAATCGAAACTCACGGAATGATTTGATTATTTACGACATCCCAGGTTTCGATTATATATTTAAACCTGTATGCAATATGTAAAAAAATTATGTAGATAATTTATAGGGGTTATGTCCTAGTGATTGCATAAGGATGTAATTTCCAGGTGAGCCTATAAATACAACCTAGAATTTATCAGAAGATGATACAAGTTTAAAATGCCCATGGTCCTTAGTTTTTAAAACTCTTCATATCTTTGATTTTCCAATATTACAGGGTATAAATCCTGCTTGAAACATAAGTAACCGTAAATATTTGGTTTGAGACCCATAGTGTGCAGATGTGACCAAAACCATTTCTCATTTTCTACCATCCACAAATCTGTTACATTTATAAAATAATTTATCTTAACGTTATAAATGAAAAACATCTTTATGTACATTACACACACTTTATAACTGTCGAGTCCTTTTATAAGCGAGAAATTAATTTTTTTCGTTTGTAGGAAAACAAAAAATACCTGTTACACACGTGTACAATTAGTTTTATAATACATAAAATCTTTCGTTTACTGTTTTACTACATGTACTTTCTTTCTTACCTCTAACCTAGAACGGAGAAGCTGTTGATAAAACTTCAGGACATTTGTACCTGCTTTTATCAATGATTTGTTAGAGCAAAGTATGTTTATCTCTCAATAGTTAAATATAACAGTTCAATATTTCAGTCCTGGAATAAGTGATAACACATATAAAATCAATTGGGAATAAATTTCTTTCAATAATTCAACACTGCATCTACTTATTTGATCAATCAGACAGTTTATCGACAGGGTCTTCCTTTTACATTCTTACACTTTGAAGTAATAAGTATGGGGTCCAAGTTAAATGAACCATTTTGAAATAGAACTTACAACATTAAGTTATAGTAGAATCAACAGCATTAACAAAACCGGTTTGTACTGATATACAAAGTATTTAAAAAAATAAGTCGGATTTAATGGGTTTTCGGTAAACATATCTTCTGAAATGCGTACGTGTTTGTTTAACACACGAACTTTTATCACTTCTTTGAAGCACTGTATAAAATTACAGTGTTGTGTACATGAAATTTAACATTTATTGATGTGAGCACAGCTACAAGTAAATATTCATACACCAACAACATTCTCACCATCACATTCTACAAGAAAATACAGAGTTGAAACCTCAGCAGCCTGGGTTATTATATGGCAAAACTCTCCATTTTCTCAGTAAGAAGAAACTTGAAAATTAGGACCTCGTGCACCTTCCTCAGAACCAGTTGGGAAAGGTGGCTCTTGGTATGCCTCATTCATATCTGGACCTCTTGGGTAACTGCTATACGGGCCGTCTCCTGGTCCTGCATTAGGGTTGGCATCGTAGCCAGTGCCAAATGACGTGTCCAAACCCAAATGATAACGCTTAAAAGCTAGATATGCACAACCAGCCTGTAATAAAAAATATAAATCAAAGAAAACCTCTGCATCTTAGATGCCCAAAGAGGAAAAAAAATTTAAATGTAACAGTCAGTGTATATATTTTTTTATCTAAAAAAAAACAAAAACTAATAGAAAAAAAAAGACTCTTTTAATATTTCATTACTTATCTTTAGGAAACTTGAAGAGGAATACCATTTTTTGATGGTAGTGCAAAATTCCAAACCTGCAGAGAAAGCTTTCGACTAAGATTGAGATTCTCTTTTATAACACAAAATAGTTTCATTTTCAGCAGCTAACATCGTCCTCTATCCAGTAAAGTTTGCATATCTATAACTATTTGAATAAAATAAAGTTTCTGGACATTCAAAGATTAAATTTCTAAATTATTTTTTGTTTTGAAATATTCTTTTCGTCAAATTATCTGCAATTTTTTCATATTCTAATTATAAATATAATTTGTGTGGATAATCTGTGGATAAAAAGTTCATTATTCTTATAATTTTTAACTTTACTATGAAACTTTGTTTACCTAAAAGAAATGTTTATCTAACTTGAGAAACTGAAAAAAAAAGATAAATTGCCTTTTCTTGATATCCAAATAAACAGATTAGATAACCAGTTTATAGCATCTGTTAATCGTAAAAAAAAACAAAAAAAACACATACAGGCATATGTACTAAATTGGATAGTTTTATTCTGGACTCCTTGAAACATAACCTCATATTCAGTCTTCTGAATGGAGCATATAACATCTGTTCTGACTACCTCTCTCTCTCTCCATACCAAAATCTAATAAACAATGGCTATCCCTTGCATTTTATCCAAACCCACCCTACCTAATAAAACTGAAACACCAAGGAATCTACACTACAGACAAAGATCCATTTAAAAGTGGTCATTCTTATTTAGATAAACAATGTTTCATACTAAAGACACATATTATTAGAATAATTAAAAACAGGTAAAACTTCAAATTATATTCAGACTTACCCAGAGAAAGACAGAAAAAAAGCTGAAAGCAATGGCTGCCCTAGCATTACCAATACCAAAACCTCCCAAGGGGTATTCTGCCCGACGCCATGCATCACATAAGTAGCAGAACCCCACGAAAAACATGAAGGACCAGAAACCTACAACAAAAATTGTGATCAATTGATAATTCAAAGATAACTAATTTTTTTTTTCTTCAAATCATTATTTTGATTAAAATAGAAGGATTAAAGAACTTATGGTAAATATAAATCATACTGATAAAAGTAATTATGATTATGATGACACTGTATTTAACTCTATGATGTCTACGTTTGTCAATACAATATTCCCGTTGTTTGGCATGTTTTATTGTATTGCAAAAAACTACTGAACAAAATAGCTTGGAACTTCAGAATTCCTCTCTACAGGTAATGTAGCTTCTGCATATAAAATATATTATTTTTTATATGTAAAGTGTAATAGACTTTATACGTGATCATTTGTGCTAAGTCTTTTATCAAAAATTATTTTCATATGTGATATTTGTAAGATTTCACAGCTTTGAAATTTCACAAAAGGTTTCCTTGTGGTATGTTTTGAAAGTATATAAAAAAACAAAAAATTTGTAACTAAAATCTACAAGAAAACTAAGTATTTTCAACTTTAATTATCTTTTTTCTTTATGTCTTCATACATTCTTTTAAAACTAGCTAAAATATGAAATGATAATGCAAGCTTTTAAATAATTAGGACAATAATTGTAATAGTTGCTCTAAAACATCAAATCATCTAACAGGATATAACCAAGTTAAGCTTTTATCACTTTTTTCTGATCTTTACATGAATCTACGTTGAATTGAAAGCCTTTTTGACTTTAACAGTTGAAAGGAATAGATGAGGAGTTTCATTAAGACTCCTTGAAACTGATATATAGTTTGTTTGTTTTTTATTAAAAACTACTTTATTTTCCTTCCAGGAGACTATGAGTTTAACATGATACTCAGAAAAAAAATTCAGTAAATTCACAAACACTTGGGATTTCCTCGGAAGCATGCTAAAATCAATCAAAAAAATTCAGTAAATTCACAAACACTAAGGATTTCCTCGGAAGCATGCTAAAATCAATCAAAAAAATTCAGTAAATTCACAAACACTAAGGATTTCCTCGGAAGCATGCTAAAATCAATCAAAAAAATTCAGTAAATTCACAAACACTAAGGATTTCCTCGGAAGCATGCTAAAATCAATCAAAAAATTCAGTAAATTCACAAACACTAAGGATTTCCTCGGAAGCATGTTAAAATCAATCAAAAATATAAATTGGCAACTTATATTATTCTTAAGTACACAGTTAAATGAGTAAAACATTTTTTATAATTTAAATTTCAAGGTGTGGAAAAAAACAACAAGTTTATTTTCTCTAATATTTTTAATTCAATGCTGCAATTTTTCCCTTGAGGTGAAGTGCGCATATATAAAAGGAAAGATTTACAAAACAGATTGGCCCGGCATGGCCAGGTGGTTAGGCCGCTCGACTCGCAATCTGAGGGTCGCGGGTTCGGATCCCCGTCACATCAAACGTGCTCGCCCTTTCAGCCGTGGGGTCATTATAATGTGACGGCCAATCCCACTATTCGTTGGTAAAAGAGTAGCCCAAGAGTTGGCGGTGGGTGGTGATGACTAGCTGCCTTCCCTCTAGTCTTACACTGCTAAATTAGGGATGGCTAGCGCAGATAGCCCTCATGTAGCTTTGCGCAAAATTTAAAACATACAAACAAATACAAAACAGACAAACTCTGAAGTACTATAATATACACCATTCAATACAAAGTTAAGTCTAACTAGCAAAGAAATCACAATTAAATTTTAAGACTGGTGTCAGGCTGATTAATCAGTTACATTCACCTTATAGATTATTCTCACATGAAATTTAGATCATTGGAATAATCAAAAATAATAATAATCGGAAACACTAATTTTGATCGGTTGATTATTCTCACGACTTTATTCAAATTAATTGGCCAGTTCTAATACTTGTATTTCTTATTCCACTGAGAAAAAAAGGTAAAATATAACTTGTGTGATACGATACAGAAATTCTATTTATAAAAATCATTCAGCTTTCAATAATTATTAAATGGACCATTTTTGACCCATTGATTTGTGTGTAGTACAAAGAAGATTAAATTTTACACGTGCAGCAAAAAAAACTAATTAATTACGTGCCACAAAACTAATTAATCAATAAAAAAGGTTTAATTATTAATCCAATGTATCTTAAAATGTTCTAAAGTTCATATGAAGGAAAACCATAACTAATAAAAACATTAATGCTTAAATTTCTTAATACAGTAATAAACCAAATATGCAATTAATTTTGACATTAGCTTGGTGCAAGTACAAAGGAAATATTTTGTATTTATTTTCTAGTTTTTTTTTTTACATTTAAGAGTAAAAAAGTTGACATTTTCCTTATCTGAAAATGTATTTCCGATAGATACTCATCTCTCAAAATACTGATAGATATTACCTTAAACCACTGCCAAAAAGAATTCTGTGCATACGGCAAGTTTCGAATAAAACACCCACCCTTACATGTACTAATGTGTACTGTGATAATCTATGTTCAATGAGCATGAGACTATAGCTCTCCACCAATAGGAAGGTGATGCTTTCTCCATGAACAGTAAACCCCATGAGAACCTCGTAACCATTCTTGCAAAGACTCATTCACGATAAAAGGAAACACACAGGAAGTGGGGAGGTTATGTGGGGAGGTATCTATCTGAAATTCATTTTGAGGTAAACAAAACATTACTCAACTCACCACGGGAGTAATAGCTGAAATCCCACTTTCCAGCATTTTGAAGAAGGTTAAGGATTGAATATGTCATTCCTTGAATAGTGGGCAAGTGTCAGAGGATTGGAAGTTTGTTAATGTTACTCCTCTTTTCAACGGAAGTGAAAACAATTTGTTCCTGTAATTATAGGCCTATTAATCTTACATCAGTGGTGGGAAAAAAGTGCTTCAAAATCTGTTAAAAGATGTTTTGCAGAGTCTTAAAATTTGGCTGAATAGTCAGCATGTTTCACAAAGGCAAAATCTTGCCTTACTAATCTTATGATATTCTTTGAAAAAGTTATTACTTATGTAGATGAGGTTAAAGGTGTGTATTTGAAGTATGTGGATTTTCAGAAAGCATTTGATAAGGTGCCACATAAAGGACATTATTTATAAAAACGTGACTAGCTGGGTTCTTATAAATGGAGTTCAGTCAAACTGGATTAATGACATTAGACGGATACCTCAGACCTTTTTCATTTACATCAATGACATAGATTAAATAAGGGTAAATAAATTAATTAAATTTGCTGATGATATTAAGGTCTTGGGTGTTGCTATTTGTGAGGAGAAAGATGTTTTATAAAAGGATTTTGATTTTTTTTTAAAGCTCAGTGAATAATGACAGATGGCTTTAATTATAATAAATGCAAGGTAATGCATATGGGTTATCATAATTTGGATTATAAATATAATTTTAATAGAAATAATAACCTTAGCAGTGTTATGAAAGCAAAACATGTTGGTGTTCTGGTTGGTCAGTCTCTTAAGTCAAAGGAGCGTGTGTTATCTACAGTAATATTGGATTTAAGTCTAAAGATGTTATAATTTCATTGTGTTTGTCTTTGGTTAGGCCACATTTGGAATAGCGTGTTCAGTCATTTGGTTACCTAAACAGTAAAATACAGTCAAATATTAAAATACTATAGGCTATGGCAGAGAAATACAAATATTAAAATAATCTGAAATTACATTTCAAAAATGTCACTTTGAACTAAACAGATATTTATGATATCAGATTGACACTCACCTGAAAGTCCCAAGTCACAAAGAACCAATCGTTTGCGAATTTTGACACTTGAGATATTCTCAAACAATGCTTCACCCACCAGGAGACCCATACTAGTTAAAAATGCAATAACTCCTATACCAACTCCATAGTTACAAGCATTGCTATCCTTGTTAAAAAGGCAGTCATCATTCAGCCATCCTTCATCGGCAATGCATCCAAAAACTACAATGGCAAAAATCTGTGTAACAAAAAATAAAATTATTTCACTTCAGGAGAACCTGCAAAAACATTTCACTACAAGATCACAAATTTAGAATTTAAAAAATTAAAACAAATATAATTCAAGTATGGGCAAAACTGTGGCTATCTGTTAGTCAATAAGGAACAAATGAGGTACTTTAAAAGCATATGTGTAGTACAAAACTGAAAATGGAGATGCACAAAACATCAAAAAACTGATATACTCAATGTCTAACCAATAGAACAAGGAAAACATTGTGGATGTACAAAACATCAAAAACTGATATACTCGATGTCTAACCAATGGAACAAGGAAAACATCGTGGATGTACAAAACATCAAAAACTGGTATACTCAATGTCTAACCAATGGAACAAGGAAACATCAAAAACTGATATACTCAATGTCTAACCAATGGAACAAGGAAAACATTGTGGATGTACAAAATATCAAAAAACTGGTATACTTGATGTCTAACCAATGGAACAATGAAAACATCGTGGATGTACAAAACATCAAAAACTGATATACTCAATGTCTAACCAATAGAACAAGGAAAACATTGTGGATGTACAAAACATCAAAAACTGATATACTCAATGTCTAACCAATAGAACAAGGACAACATTGTGGATGTACAAAACATCAAAAAATGATATACTCAATGTCTAACCAATGGAACAAGGAAAACATCAAGAACATGATTTATTTCTTTTTCACACATTGAATTTAAAAGTTCTCACATAATACACGCTGAGTGTTTAATAACGTGACACTTTAGACACTTGTACATTACTTATTTTACTGGATACATAAAATATTGATTGAGAAGATAGCCTCTTCTCTATAGATACAAACAGAATGTTTTATCTAAGATGAAAAACATGAAAGACCAAGTTTTTAGATTGTTTAACAGTCCTTTCTAAGACTATCTAATCTGAAAACTCAAAAATATGCTTAATTTTCAGAAACACAGTTACTTATATCAATTTTATAAAATTTACACAGATTCTTTTCACATTCGGTAGTGTACTTGCTGTTTCAATTAATGCTGAAAAAGATCTAGAGATTTTGAATGGTGACTACACACCAAATTTAAGTACAAGCATGTATGCCTTTCACAAAATTTATACCATGAAAAACCTAAACATTCTAATTTCTAGATTTTAGAAGATTAACATCTTATGGCTACTACATCATCTCACAAGTATGTTCATACCCACTGGCTGTGGTAGTAGCCTTAGCTTCATTACGATCTACGAGTAACATAACTGTACTAAACCCCGGGACTTGTGAAGTACTTCCCCTTCACGTCTTAGTTACCAATAATCTGATACCATCTACCCTATTTTATGCATCTTTTACCACACAGACAATAGGTTTTTCAAATAAAATAATGCAACCTAAATTAACCAACCCATACCACAGAAAAAGAGAAAACTATTAGGTTAAATATCCTTTGTTCATGATATAACAGCAAGACACATTTAGCAAGCAATGTATCTTATGACATGTTGTATTGTTAAATTAATTGTGATAATAATTATTATTATTATCTGGCAAAACTCAATGACTATAGCTATAGGAAACACCTGTAACGTAACTTCAAAGTCCAATATTTCACTTTATAGTTTCATCAAAGATATGAACTCCACAACTTAATAAAATGCTGAAGTCTAACACTAATGTTGTAAAACAATGCTGTTTCTTGATTGTATACATGTGTTAAAGATTTCTTTTTTACCAAAGAGAATCTGTGACGTAGAAGCCTAATGCATTCTTTGATAGGCCGTACCCTCTGCTGTGGACTGCAGTTTCACCTATTCAAGGCTCATCAGCAAAGCTTGGGTCAACAAAACCAAAGGAATACCATTAGGCCTATTATAATGGTAATATCTATGGTGTTTTGAGTCTGTTTTACATCACTGTATAATAAACAAAATTGATTTGGGAATGTGAATAATGTTACAAGATTTTGTTGACTTCATTATTATACAGTAGACCAACTGTTTATTGATTGTATATGTCAAAGATTTATTTTCTCTTTCACTAGAACTGTTTCCTGATGTCATGTGTTGAAACTATTATATGATCTTTACATTCTACTCAGCTTTACATAAAGTTAGTGGTTGAGTAATTAAGATTGTAAAATTTATAGATGATTTTTCAAATGCATGAATCCAACAAATATATTGTAATTACAGGATAAAAACAGTTCTAAAGTACATTCAAGGACTATCTCACTCAATCTTTATTTTATTCTAATATTTTAAAAACTATTTCTTACAAGTTATACTATACACTTAATAAGTTTGTTTAAAGTATTCCTTAACTGCACTTGTTAACTTTACATATAAATTTACAGTGATAGCTAATGAAGTTACCAATACTTTCTTTCAATAAAATGTCTGAACTATGCAAATATAAGATGTACAAATGAAACAATTATTAAGAATAAAAATAATGTTACTTGTATACTATTTCTTTCAAAGTAAACAAAATCCAACAAGCAAAATTCTCTCTACTGAACATTTTTACTTTGACAGAAGTGAAACATTTTTCTTCTAAAGCCAGACCGACAGTGTTAGTGCCACAAATACAGATATATATAGTGGTATTTGTTTTCTACCGCTATACAGATAAAAGAAAGATGAGATGACAGACAGCCAGTCAGCCCACTGTGGTCACCCTCACCACTCTCCAAAACCAATCAAAGTATCAAAACTAAACATGTAACTTTAGGTAGTCAACAACAAATATATATATATAGCATTTGAGCTTTAAAAACTTAATCTTATTACTTTTAATGTTCATGTTGAAATTTCCTACCTTTTCATTTTACACAAACCAAATGCTAGTGAATCCTTAACAATTTTGATAAATTTATTAAGTAACATCTGCATTTCTTCTGTACTTCAAAGAAGGGCCCCGGCATGGCCAGGTGGTTAGGGCACTTGACTTGCAATCTGAGGGTCACAGGTTCGAATCCCCGTCCCACCAAACATACTCACCCTTTCAGCCATGGGGCCTTATAATGTAACAGTCAATCCCACAATCTGTTGGTAAAAGAGTAGCCCAAGAGTTGGTGGTGAGTGGTGATGACTAGCTATCTTCCCTCTAGTTTTTCACTTCTAAATTAGGGATGGCTAGCACAGATAACCATCATATAGCTTTGCACGAAATTCAAAATAAAACAAACTTCAAAGCCTTCCTTAAAACTTAAGTGAATTTATCCAGGCATCATTCTGGTAACCTCACTAATCTGTCCTCTTGAAAACTTCAGTATGTTGATATCCTTGCAGTATTAATTCAGTAGAACCAAACTGCCCATAGTACCCCAAATTTTAGATTCATATAAATACATTTCAAAACTTTATTTGTTATTTTCATTAAATTGCAGGATTCTTAATATTTCTTTCCTGCTGAAAAATTAATTTGTTGCAGAATGTGAAAGATAAAAATTTAAGAATTCCCCAAATTAAACTATTATTTGCTATTCTCAGCTGAAAAACTCAGATTGGATTAGTTTTACCAATAATGATATCTAAATCCTCTTTTGCTACAAGTATCAATGCTGGTACATATATTATACAATAAACAACTCTTTCCCGACTCTTTTGTCCAAAGTCCGTAACTTTACATTTCTCAATACTGAAGCTTATATTCCATATTAGGTCCCACACAATTAATACTTTCAGTAAATGCACCAAACAGGTTTTTGGATCTGAAAGCAAGTCAGTGGTGTAATGTTAAGAACTAAAGAGCATGAAACCAAAATAAGGATTTAATTTTGAAAACACACAAATATTTACATGGCTTCCAACCTTTAGGAATGTTTGAATGTCACTTTTGAAAAAGTACAATTTTAGTCATGCAGTAAAGTGCTGTGAGCTTCCAAGGTAGTCACCATCTAAGGGCATGTGGGGACATGCTCCCCCATATAACCTTTTTATTCAATTAAGCAAAATGATAAAATCTGTTGCATTTCCTGGATCAACGTGATGTTGAATTTCGCTGGATCCAGCATGTTTTTTTGTTTTTAATTTTTTTTTAATTTTATTAATGCATGTGAATGTAAGAATGCTCACTGGGTGAAAATTGGTAGCAATACATTTACTAATGACACCAGCTTTATTAACAAATGTTCCATTTGTAAATATATTAATGTAGTTCACACCTGTTAAAGTTGCCAAGTAACTCTGTAACAATGAAAATAACTGGTAGGGATATAAAACTTTCTCCTCCATTATTAAATAACTAAACATCATCTCCAATGTGTTTGACATAAATGTAATGTCATTGGTTAACTCCTGCCTAATAGGTTATCTTGTGTAATGCAACAGTCATGAAACACAGGTAAGTATAAAGAATCGCATCTTGCAAACAGTAATGAGTTTTCATTGTTTTCATAAGCATAATAATTTATCACAAAAATTATGTATGCTTTACTGATACTGAAAAAATATTAACTATCTATTGTACTGTAACTGATTATGACACATTTCAAAATATTGATCACCATAGTACAATCACCACTTCATTTAAAAAAGTAAACGAGATAAACTCATCATAAAGCAACTTAAAATTTACATCGATTGTCCTTACAAACTAGTTTATTTAATACCACTACCAGTATCAGTAAAACTAAAAGTTAAACAACTACTTTAAAATTTTTAAATCTTAAAATCATGAAACTGACAAACCTTACTTTGCACTGCACTCTACAGAAACTTAAATTCTTCTTAATTCATTAATTAGAAATTTCTAAAAATAAGCCTAACTATAACATTTGACCTTTCAGTTATGAAGCATTAATGTCGAATATTCTTACCAAGCATAAAAATCTTAATATAACTTGGGGTCTTTGAACGAAAGATAATGGATCAAAAGATCCTCCAGCCTTTCCAGCTCCATAAAATCCTCCTTCCATTTTAAAACATAAGTTATTAATTTATTACGAAAATACCCGTACGTCTGACACGTGCTTCTCAAGACTACAGAGTATTCTCATTTCTATGCAAAGTAGTTACTTCAGGTTTGACTATAGGTGATTCAAGATATTTCAAAGAAATTAACCGAAAACTATAAAAATAATGATAATACCAGATATCACTTGTTATATTGCAAATGTTATGATTTACTCATTTACAAATAACAAAGCTTTAGCTTTTTAAAATTTTATGGTTTATTTTGAATGTTGGCCAACAATCATCAATCTTAAAACTATATAAACGTTTTTATATTTTGGGAAACTAAAATTATTATTATATATATATGTGTGTGTGTGTGTGTGCTGTGCCCCCCCCCCCCCAGTGGCATAGCGGTATGTCTGCGGACTTACAACACCAGAAACCGGGTTTCGATACCCGTGGTGGGCAGAGCACAGATACCCCATTGTGTAGCTTTGTGCAAAATTACAAACAAACAAACAATATATGTATATATTTATGTGTGCGTGTGTAAGACCCTTTGGGTCGTGTTTTAGGTTAAAGCAGGAGTTTGGTCAATGGACCTATACTGCAATTAACGTTCAGATGTAGACGATACTTCTTTTATTCGTGACAATAACACATAGGATGCACGCTGTTTTTTTGTTGTTGTTTTTCAATAGATGGGTAATGCAGCTGATAAATAACTAATGACATAAAATACTACAATCTATAGATATTAAATACTATTCACTTGACCCTTATAAAATGAACTCCGTGATTCGTCACTGTAGCGAACACTTTCATATTAAATGCCCCCCAGTAGCACAGCGGCATGTCTGCGGACTTACAACGCTAGAATCCGGGTTTCGATATCCGTGGTGGGCAGAGCACAGATAGCCCATTGTATAGCTTTGTGCTTAATTACAAAACAAACAATCATATTAAATATTGCTGACTGTCTTGGAACAAGCTGCGCAAAAGTAACTTTTTTACCCCAAGTTCTAATGATTATTTTACAATAAAGAACATGGCACTGTACAATTTCTATAACAAATGAGTCTAAATTTAAATCCTTTGTTATCCCGAGAGAATGAGCATTTCGTTAAAAAATATTGGGAAACTTAAGGAATTAAGATTTTCTGTTATTTTATGGCGAAAATATTACTTTGAAATTATATTTAAACATAGTATTCGTATTATCTATGCATAATAGAAAAATCATTGTATCATGTGTTCACTATCATAAGGTAGTTACAATGTGGGAAATGCATCTTTGACACACACACTGGTCTTAGATCCCTTGCGTAGGTATGAACGGTTCATAATGGTTGGAGACGGCTTGAATGGGTAATGAAGAAAAACTTTAATATAAGTTTAATATGACAGCAAATGTACAACGTTTCCACAAGGTT
>NW_013672338.1:15910-17944 GCF_000517525.1 Limulus polyphemus
CATTACCCATTCAAGCCGTCTCCAACCATTATTAGTCTCAAAGTGGATTCCTCGTCATCGAACGAGTATGAACGGTTCATTGTCCTTTATAGCCAAGCCTCTTGGCATTGCGAGCAATTAAAAAATGTACAAGTAACACATCTACATCAGAATCAATTAAGTAACCTCAAAATTAGCATTTCACATTGTCTGTACGCGTCTACAACATCCAGAAACAGACGAGTATCAGCCAGCTCGTGATTGGCAAACAGCTGAGGTACTTCTGTGACACTCGCAATTTGCAACGATCTCGCTTCAAAAAGCCTACTCTGATGAAAAGCTTATTTTCTAGTTCTAGCGTCATCACTAGCCAATGCACACAATAAACTGTAGTAAATATTTACTAAATTGGCCTTTGGGGAAAAAATACAACTGACAATTTCTCGGTTCAGCGGCTTACCCTACAGTCCCTCCCAACTTTATTTGGTGTTCACGGATGGGACCGATTTCAATAAATGTCAGATTATTTCACAAAACGATAAACTTCGTCAATGAAATTTACGGGGTTTTGTGAGAAAGACAATTAGATTAAGATTTCTCTCTGATATTTAAATAATAAAGCTGCACCCGTTTTCAACAGATGAACAGAATCTTTATTCAGACAATAAAAAGCAGTGGGTGTACACACATTGCGAAGGAGTAGACAATCAGTTTCCCCTTAGTTAGTGTTTACCACCTCATCTAAATAGGAACATCCTTCTACCCCTCCCCCCAAAAAAGAAGAATGTCCTTCCAATAAGTTGACTAATGGAGAACCGAACTAAGAAAGCACTCTTGGATCTAGAATGTGAATAGGCTTTGTCAGTGGACGGCGTCACAACGTGACCTCTATTCCCTGAAAGTATTGGTTAGCTGTCACTTTCAGTTAACGTCATAATCGGCCAGCCAAAAGTATTCCAGTTCTAAAACGTTAAACCGGGATGCTTTATCTAATGCTAAAATATTCTCTCGAGCAGAAAAGACGTCACCTACTAAAGAGAACAACGAATGAAGTTACTAACACAAAGTAATGTTAGTAACTTTTCCAGACAACATATCTCCAATAATCTTTTATTACCGTTTTTTCTAAAACACCCATCCCCAGTGCGTTAACAATAGGACAAACTACAAAGGCTATATAAACCAATACAACAAGATATTCTTGAATCAAGCATGCTGATAAGCATGGACATAGTTTGTGGCTACCTTATTTCCAGTGTGAAGACCTGGGACATATTTTACTTCCAATACTGAGCGACACTAACAGCTCTAAAACAGTTTAAATTACAATAACCCACTATATAACAATTTCTAAATAATCTGACAAACAAATAAGAAAACAAAATTTGTTAAAACCTTATCCATTTATAAAATTAATGAATATAATAAAAACGCACTTAAGTTGTCTTAAACTTACTCAAAATAAAGATGTTGCTTCTTCATTTTCTTTTTTGCAGCTGGGCAGGTCTTCAAATCTCGATTCCTATGGCAGTCCAATGACAGATTAGATTTAGGAAAACGTAGCAGAGAAAGATCACTGTACTGTATGATCTGTCTTTGTCTGGTCATTTTCTAAGTAAAATGTAAAAGGTGTCATGTACAATAATAAACCGTAAATATGAAACTCACACTGAGGTACAGCGAAACTAGAACAATGTAATACTTTTATCGTTCCTGCTCCGGGACCAAAAAAAAAAAAAAACAAGGCTAAAACCTAGGATGTCTGCCGTACCTAGATGGGAGCTTTTTAAATATTTGTTTAAATGAAATTAATATATCTTTTTAAGTTTTGAATTAAGAATTAAGTTCACTTAATTTTAAGACTTAGATATTTATCCGAGTTTATGATGGTTATCTAAAGTGTTTAGAATTCAAGTACCCTACTACAATTTAGTCCCTACGCTCATTCAGCAAAGATAAACACATTTATATTGTTGCGACAGCGGAGGTCACGTGACGCTAGTAACACGTCATGCGCTTCTCGAACGTTCACGTCCCTTCCTGAAATCTCGAGAG
>NW_013672338.1:18909-23574 GCF_000517525.1 Limulus polyphemus
TGTATATATAAACCGGTAAGAACTGACGGCAACAATGTAATGTGTTTAATTGATAGCTGAGTCGAGCACGTGAGACGTTCATTGTGAATTATAGCGCGACTGTGGAAATTAAGGGTATTGCAAAGTTGTATTCAGAAAGAATAAACCAGTTTTATTTAAGAAAGGACTTGTATCGCTAAAGTTTCATCGGAAAGAAAATTACGGAAAATTAACTAACGAACGGAGACGTAACAATATGATAATTATTAATTTTTGTACAAATTTAGGCCCTTAGGTCATGTAAGAAAAGTCCTAAATATGGGACACGGAAACAGCTGAAAATCATCTAAGCCCTGTGCATTTTGAAACTAATAAACATTAATAGATTATTATTCGAAAATATAATTTCAGCTAGTATTGTTACTAAAACTGCAAATATCCTTAGAGACATGCAATGGTATGTACATAAGCTTATATAATTTTTAAAATTAGATACAATATTCAACTATTTTTGGCACGTCTAATGTATTCGGATGAATAAGTTTTATAAAATTATAATATAACTTCTTTGAACTCTTAGTCTTCATTTTTTATATTTGCTCGAGTTATCTTAAAACTATTCTTTTAAATTTTTGCTTACTAAAGATTTGTATGACACTATTATATATATATATATATAGCACGTTGAAGAGGCGGGGATGAGGAAATTTCAAAGTTTATGTGTCGAATGCCGTAAGCTGGTGAAACATTGAAAACCAATTAGCTCAATAAATCGCGCTAGGCTACGCGTTTTTTCTACGTTCTTTTTGCTTATTACGGAGATGTGTAAAAATAACGTTTCAGATGTGCTAAATTTACACTGTCATACCAGAGCTGATTAGTTCAGGAAAACCTGAAGTGTTTGCTGAAAAAAAATGTTTGTTCTTATTTTTTGTGTAAAGCTACTCGAATTATCTGCACTAGCCGCCTCTATTTTTCAAGTGATAAACTAGAGCAGGGATTCTCAAACTGTGGTAGGCGTCCCACTGATAGTACGTGGAGCTAATGTCGGTGGTACACGACACAATTAATATAACAAATCATAAAATTTGTAATAAGCCCTATCGGAGCTTTCCACGTAAATATACATACTACTCTTCTCACTTATAGTCTCACCCTCTATCTGCATAGACTCGCCAGCATTTTCTTCCCTTCAATTCAAATTGACAAAAATGGTACCACATATTCTTCACTCGTGCCAGAAGAAACAAACGCATCCTTTGCATTAATGGGTAAGTGTTAAAAATATGAATTTTTGTTACTAGGCTTTTTATCTTTTTCTAATTAGGCCTGGGTTTGTAATTTTTAAAAAATTAAACAAAAAAGTGGTACGCGAGCCTGAAATGTTTGAGAACCACTGAACTACAGGGAAGGCAGCTATGGTCAACACCACCCACCGCCAACTCTTGGGTTACTCTTTTATTAACGAATAATGGGATTGACAGTCACGTTATAATGCCTCCCACGGCTGAAAGAGCGACCACGATCGGTGACAGGATTTTTAACAGATGAAATATAAAGCTGAAGGGCAAATTAAGATAAATGTAAAAATTATAATAATAAGCAGTCTAGCGTGATTTTTTTTGTTGTTGTTGTTATAAAAATACATGGAGCTTAAGGAGAAAATTTCGTTTAATTGCCATTCAACTTTCTGTACTTCAGCACTGAGAACATTTACTTTCAGAGTATACATTGTATTTACAATTACAAAAAAAAGAGCAATTTTTAACGTATGCAGTCTAGCGTGATTTATATATATGTATAGCAAACGTGAGGCCTAAAGAGAAATTTTTAACATATGCAGTCTAGCGTGATTTATATATATGTATAGCAAACGTGAGGCCTAAAGAGAAATTTTCGTATAATTGGAGTCCAACTTTGTTTCTGTACTTATGCATTAAAAACACTTATTTTCAGAGTATACATCGTATTTATAGTTACATAAAAGCAATATTTAGAAGACGTTTCTGTGTGAGTGATTTAGTGGGACAAGCACGAGCAGGGTAAACGTGATATAAAACATAAAGAGAATTATCTTGAAAGGCTCTTCCACAGTTCAATGCGTCGTTTTTAGGTCACTGATCGTTACACAGATAAACGACAGACACCGGGGGATGAAGAGGTTGAAAAAGTTCGTACCCTTCACGTTTAGTAGGATAGCCCCTGTGTAAGGAAAGTCTTTCCTCTAATCTTAAGGGTATTTTAACGTAAAATGGTTTGAGCATGTTAGCCTAAAGCTCTACTATATTTAGATTTTATAACAGTAATGACGTTTTGTTAGTAAATCTGTTTTATGTTATGTTCAACCCACCTTCTTGAAATTATTTAAAAGCAGTGCAGGCTGCTAGGTTATCAATGCGAATTAGTAATAATTTGGTTCATTTTTATCGTGTACGTTTCTTGTTATATTATAAAGTTTGATAAACAAAAAAAAATTATCTATAGGAATTTTTCAATGCCAAAAATATGAATGTAATTTATATTTGTATTAAAATACAGAAAATGTTAGAAACTTGATACATATACTACATTATTAAGATTATAATATAGTATGAATCATAGGTAAATGACGTAATGGTTAATTAGTAATGTAGGTGAGTTTGGTGAAGCTTGCTGACATAGACCTTCTGGTATATATTTAAGCATGACATCATATAAGAACTTACACTTCCAGGTTTCTATATATATATTTATATTAAAACGCTTCTGGAACTAAATATAGGTTTCATCTCATTAAACTATATTCTTGTTATCACAGTGAACGTAGAAAAACTAGGGTGTTCGAAAAATAACAATTACTGTAAAAATTATTTCTCGTTATTTTCGGCGAATTACAAAGTGAGGAGGCAGTGCAGCAATGAGTAATTAGTACCAGGACAATTTGGCAGAATGGTTTTGTTTCCTTTTGGACAAATTACACTATATCTTGTGATAATGCTATAGTACAACTGTATATCTTATCATATTGCCTCATGCCTTGCTTCGCAAAACAACAAAATTGGGTTTATGCATGTGCTCATCCGCTGAATCAATGCATTTTAACCATATTATAGGTTTTAGTTTTTGTGTATTGATTTATGGCATTACTTGTTTCTTGTATAGAATTTGCTTAATTAATTTACAGTTTAAGTTTACTTTGATCAATGAGTTAGTGTTCGTTTGATCAGAAATTATTGATAATATTGTTGTTCTTTCGTTGGCGGGATATTTTAAATGATTTGGGGGTAAATAATTCAACGTTCAGTCCACGTGACGAGAAAAAATTACTTTATTTCCTTCTTTAACGTTCTACAAGCTTGAACACTTGTACACCATCGTAACTTGTTGAAGGCCTAGGTAACAAATGACGTTCAGACCTCTCTGACATTATTAGAAGTAACGTAATATCAAGTTACGTGTACAAAGTAACTCAATAAGCACAATAGCAAACACAGATCCAAATACTTCACGACAACACACTGACTGATTCAACTCTTATGATAACTGCACACTTTACTATCTTTTTGAAAAACTCACTACAGTTTTCACAACTCTATCGTATTTGTAATCTACCTTCGAACGTACGAGAAAAATTTGACATCAACTTAGAACTTTCTAGGCATATCTTAACATCAGGCGTCCTCTAACTATGATAAATATTAAAACCTGAAAATATAGCTTACAACAATATTAACAGGAGATGGAAAAAGGATTGTTTTGTAACCTACAGGAAACAGAAGTTGTGGGAACAATTATGTTGGTTGTCGTCTTGCGGGTAAAGGAATTGCCACTTAAAGTACTTAATAAATCTGATTGGTTAGGAAGGCAAATATTAGATCTCATCCACGAGGCATTTTTTTAATGTTGTGGAACCTTAACATTTTTTATCACCATTCACTGTTCTGAGGATTAAGTTATCACCTTCTGACTGTATAAAAATAATTCGTTTATAATGTACGCATTTATTTATTTAACTGTTTTTGTTTTGTGTGTGTTGATGGACTTGTTCAATAGAATGCATGACACTTTCAGTCGTGTATTGTAAGTTGTACAGTTTAGAATCTGTAATCCTATATCAATATGTTTAAAAGAAAACTGTTTTAGTTTATTATTATTACTTTTAAGCGTTAAGCTGCTCAATATGGGCTTAGCATGGCCTGGTGGTTAGGGTGTCTGACTCGAAAATTGCGGTCATGGGTTCGAATTCCCGTCACACCAAACATGCTTGCCCTTTCAGCCGTGGGGGTGTTATAATCTCACTTTTCGTTGGTAAAAGAGTTAGCGGTGGATGGTGTTGAGTAGCTGCCTTCCATCTAGTCTATCACTGCTAAATTAGGGACAGCTAGCGCAAATAACCCTCATGTATCTTTGCGCGAAATTTAAACCAATACGCAATGGGTTATCTGCACTATGGGTACCCGGGTAATGAACTTTAGCATTATAAATCTACAAGCTTACCGCTGAGTCGCGGGGGAAGGAGAAAATTTCATAACTATTGTTGCATATCTGCTTGTTTGTTAATTTCCCGTAGAAATTCCTTCCGAGAAACTTCAGCGATACAAGTCCTTTCTTAATTAGAACTAGTTTATTCTTTCTCGATACAACTTTGCAATACACAGAATTTCCACAGTCACTTTAAACTTAACTACTTTTATAAACACATGGTAT
>NW_013672338.1:24426-25391 GCF_000517525.1 Limulus polyphemus
ACTTAATTTCAACAGTCGCGCTATAACAAATGCAAAAATTCTCAACGAACGCTTCACGTGCTCGACTCAACTATATTCAGTTCAATTATACATTGTTCCGTCACGTTGTGACCGTCTTTTATATACAAGACTAACACATGTCTAGTAAGCGCTAGAGCATTCATGAAGGAACAGTATATTTCTAGAAGTCAATGACGTGTTACTAGCGTCACGTGACCCCGATGTCGTATCAGTATGAATAATATATATGTATATATACGATATACACAAGCCATGTGTAAATATATTTAAATAGGCATGCATAGTTTAGTACAATTGAATGTGTTATTTATAATAATAGTAGTTTTTTTTCTTTTAAAAACATAACTATTTATAATGCTCCCTAAATAATAATAAAATAAATTATAGTAATGGATGAGAGTGAAAAAACTTGTAAATACACGACGATCCCTGTTTAATGTGGAGTAGAATAAGGCCGTTTCAGGCCTAACTTTAACAAATAAAAAATCGTTTTTGAGTACTTGCCTTGGATTCAAATATGCAATGCGCTTGACCAATCAGAGCGCTTAATGCAATTAGCGTCGGTAATCGCCTAATCGGTATTTCAATTGTCATTTGATACTCTGCAGTCTGGCACGTGCTTACTGTCAAGTTGGAAGCGTCACCAAAAGCCGAAGTACCGTATCTTAGGCCTCGGAAGCAAAATAGTTGTTTCTTCATTTTTCGTTCTGTCTTTCACTCCTTACGATGTCTAAAGAAAAGACTGTCATACACAGCTAAATTTAAATTAAGTGTGATTAATTATGCAAAAGAGCATGGAAACAGAGCTGCCGAAAAATATTTTGGTCCTCCACCAACAGAAAAATTTATTCATTGCTGGCGCGAACAAGAAAAATTGTTTGTTTGTTTTGAATTTCGCGCAAAGCTACACGAGGGCTATCTGCGCTAGCCGTCCCTAATTTAGC
>NW_013672338.1:25634-29529 GCF_000517525.1 Limulus polyphemus
AAAATGATTAAAAGTGATAAACGCAATTTCCGAGGAAAAAAACAAAATGGCAAAATCTCGAAAATAAACTGTACGAATGGGTTGTGGATCAGAGAAGGCAAGGATTGTCCGTTTCGACACACATGACAATTTGTAAAGCAAAGAGGATTGCATGTGATAATAGTTTAGAAGATTTTACTGGTCATACATTGTGGTGTTATCGGTTCATAAAACGCAAAGGCCTAAGTCTGCATGTGGGTGAAGAATTCGTGGGAAAAAGTAAGAAGTGATGTAGTGATTAAGTCATTTAAGAAATGTTGTATCAGTAACGCAATGGATGGGACCGAGGATGACATTCTCTTTGACCATAATATTGGATCCAATGATTCTTTTCCAAGCGACAGTGAAAGCAATGAAGATTTTGTAGGCTTTGAACCAAACTAAATAACAGTAAACGTTTTTTGATTTACGGTATTTTCTTATTTTGATGTTTTGAGGTCTTTTGTGTTTAGAACAATATATACTAATTTTTAAAGTATCAAATTGAATTTTTGTTCAACAAAAATCTTTCAAATGTAACTGTAGCTTTTTTTCCCCCAAAACTTTGTCTTCAAAATAAGGGTGCGTCTTGTATTCCGAAAAATACGGTATGTTGCGCATTATCAAACATTTGTTCACAACTGCGCAGCGTGAAATAGCGCGTTGGTTTAGACCGTGAATATATCTGGTAAGTTTACAGACGCCAGTGAATGTTATGGTTATACTTAAGAGGAGAATTTTAAACTGTAAATTTGGTTAAAGTTTATTTAACTTTGATTTTCAATTTAATATCTAAGCTGTCACAAAAGAAAAGTGCTTTATCTTAGTATTTACGTAAAAACTCAAGATTAGTTTGGCTTAAAGAAAATGTTTAATGTTAACGTAGCCTATGCCAATATTATAATAATTATTAATATCACTTTCACTGTTTGACGTACCATGTGTATGAACGTATCACTATCAATCTGTGCCCCTGTTCTGTACTTTGTTTTGAAGTAACTCAGTAAGTTTAAAGTAATGAACTGTATGGCCGAGAAGTTTTCTAGATAGTTATTTAAGAACGGCTGATAAAATATTAGACATTTTAATTTGTTTGTGATTTGTGTCAGTTGTTATATTGCAACGTAAATTACACTAATAGTAATACTAATAGCAGTGGTTTATGTAGGCTATGTTTTAATTTGTTGATTTTTTAGATGCAATTTTTTCATGATTTTCGTTCTAATACTAGTACTGGTACAGCTTATTACTAGTAGTAAGCCTGATAAGTATGTACATTTCAGCCCTACTAATAGTTACTTTCTAATTACAATAAATGTTAGTTTTAGATGAAATATTATTTTATTGCCTCTAGTATTAACAATTGAACTCTTAATATTGTGAAGTTTATTTTACTATATTTTCATTGAATAAATGTTGGAAAGGTTTGAAGACAGGCTGTGACATGTTTTTTGCACACGCAGTAACTTCTTTTTCATGATCAAGATTCATCTTTGATTATATAAAGGTTGAGTACACTGTTCTTAAGAGTCCTAATACTTTTATTTCTCCAATCCATCATTTTCATAATATCTGTACAATAGTCTGAGTAGAGTTATCATCTGATGATGGAGACAAAAACTTGTTATTGGTAATCTGGAATTTATATATATATTAATATAATCTTAGGTATGACTAGTCTCACCAGGGTAATAAAAATAATAACCTGTGTGTCTTCTGCACAAATGGCAGAATTCATTATGTTGAAGTTTTAAAAATGGAAGATTTGTTTGCTGTAAACAAGTAAGATAATATCAGTATCAGACTTTTACTGATAGTTTATAAATGAAAAGTATGATGAACAAAATTAGATGGAGGGGCATTTAACTCTTTCAGAAAGATCACATGAATGCTCTGAATGATGTGATATCATGAAGATTGGAAATTATCGTCTGATTCTATGAGTTTGTTATGGGTTATTATATGGACAGTGAACATTAAACATACTGGTGATTTAAATGGCAGAGCAGGGTTTACTTAATTTTTCTTTACAATAAAATTAAATGCAGAGTGGTTGAATTTCTTGGCAATAATAGCAGTGCAAAGAAAAAAGATAAATATTGTGAAACATAAGTTATTTTCAGCAAAAAAAAATGTTTTATTACTCAATATTTCACCTTACGACTTCAGAAGGAGCCTTTCATTGTAAACCTGCCCGGCATGGCCAGGTTGTTAGGGTGCTCGACTCGTAATCTTAGGGTCTCGGGTTCGAATCCCCGTCACACCAAACATGCTCGCCCTTTCAGCTGCAGGCGTGTTATAAAGTGATGGTCAATCCCACTATTCGTTGGTAAAAGAGTAGCCCAAGAGTTGATGGTGGGTGGTGATAACAACTGCCTTCCCTCTAGTCCTACACTGCTAAATTAGGGGCAGATAGCCCTTGTGTAGCTTTGTGTAAAATTCATAACAAACCATTACAAACCTTGAGGCACAAGTAAATAGAACTGAATCATGTAAATAATAGTTTCTTTGGTGGTTATTAGAGAAATTGGTGGAGTAAAAATAGAACTCCAGAACTAGAAAAATGTTTATACCAGGATTTTATAGGATGTCAAAAATCAGATGTGTAACTCTTTTTTTTTTTTCATATTTGGTAGGTCAATAGACAGTAGGCAGGTGTTTAAGGATTGGAAAATTACTAAAGTTACTCATAATTTTAAAGGTGTAATAAGAGTTGCCCTTGAAGTTATAGATTAACTGTCTTACTTCTATAGTGGGAAAATTTTTGAATCTTGTAAATAAAGCTGTAAAATAGCATTTAATGAAATATTAGACACAGTTATGATGTTAAAGTGGAGAAGAAGACTGTTTTGGAAAAAATAATTATCTAAAGCTCCGACCTAAGTGAAATGTGCCTTATAATCAAGTAATCTGTAATTTAATTAAGACGACCATTACATCTGGCTTAAGTCTGGCTAGTATAATAAAAATAATAGTCTCTTTCTTCTACACTAACAGCAGAATTAATTGAAATTTTAGAAATGAAAGATGTGATTGAAGTAAATAAGTAAGATAATATCCATATCAGACTTTTATTGATGGGTTGAATATATGGATGCTTTAAAGCTTATTTCAGTTTCTAAAGTTAAGCCTTCCGATTGTGTTTTTCGTAACGCAATCCCTGTGGATGTTATTTGTCTTTCCTTTTTTGTGTGTGTGAAAAATTATTATATGTTAATTAGTATATAAACTTTTTATATCATTAATTGAAAAGCTTAAAAATAGATTGAGAATTAAATTGTTCTGGTGGCTGAAGATAGAAAACGGTGGCAATTCACCATTTATATAAACAATGTTTTTAGCTATAATGTATGTAGTAGTACAGGGTATATAAAATAACTTTCTGGTAAAATGCAGTTGATGAGGAAGATTTATTTTATTTTGAAGATTTTTGATAGACATAATAAAATACATTTAGACTGTTATATTCATATAGTGGAGAAGAAAAAAAATTGTTGTAACTATAACTAACAGTGTATTGGAATTTGAATAGAGTTGTTTAAACATTTGTTTAACAACAAGTAAAAGCTTGGAATGGTCTATTCTTCCATTGGGGGTGTGTCTTTGAGCCAGACTAGTCTGTGACTCTGGACACTACACCAATAAAACTTCAGACCAAACCAAGCCTTTGTAGTAGTGAGGTATAAAAAATCGAACTAGTGTATTTAAGTGTTTTACACTCGCAAAAAAGAAACCTATCATTCTATAGGCATTTGAAGAACTTGTAGCATTCTGCCACAATTTAGTTCTTTGTATTGTTAGCTTTTACTTGTTGTTAAACAAATGTTTAAACAACTCTATTAAATTATGTACCAGCTGCCCAGTGTCGGCTAACAAT
>NW_013672338.1:29539-45106 GCF_000517525.1 Limulus polyphemus
ATTGTTAGCCGACACTGGGCAGCTGGTACATAATTTAATAGAGTTGTTTAAACATTTGTTTAACAACAAGTAAAAGCTAACAATACAAAGAACTAAATTGTGGCAGAATGCTACAAGTTCTTCAAATGCCTATAGAATGATAGGTTTCTTTTTTTGTGAGTGTAAAACACTTAAATACACCAGTTCGGTATTGGAATTTGTCTATATACACTAAAATTTATTTGCTGTTTCCCTACAGCTGAGCTATTCATGTAAAGTATGGGCTTATTTCAGTGATGGTGAATTTGTTGATAAAAGCTAGTTATTTTATATATTAAAACAGCAAAATAATTATGAAGATGAGAAAATGTTTTAATCTTTGTGAATCCATTTTGTTAATGTGTGTGTAGCTTAAATTAATATTTCAGTGTAAAGATTTTATCAGGTTTTTAACTCATGATTTATTTTCACAGTTTAAACCATGAAAGAAAGATTGCCTAACTACTTTCCACTCCTTGAACAAATTAGTGAAGACGATGATGATGATGACATTGGCTGTTGTTCAAGTTCTGGTAATCAGAAATGCAGCACAAAATCACTGGATTTAGAGAAACCAAAGCATGGAGAGAGGACAACAGAAGCATCCATTGGTCTAATGCCTCCTTTACAGACAGAGACAGAAGTGTCACTTGGTCCAATGTCACCCGTGCAGAAGCTTTTATTTTTACTTTCTTTACTTCTTTGTCTGCTCTTCTTTATTACATTTGGTTGGTTATTACCATGTAATCTTCCAGGTTTCAGTGGACAACAAAAGCAAGAAAAAGCCAATTGGCTTGCACGTTTGAACAATACTGGTAAGTTTGTGTGAAATAAATAATAAACTTTGTGCTTTAGGCAAAAGTCACACAATATATGTTAAAGACTATTCCTTTTCCTTCAGTAACTAATTCTTTGTACAATGAGTAAACTATACTTAAACACATGTACTTTAACACCTCTTAATGGAGTGATGTCAAGAGGAAATTTTCATCCAATATGCACATTTTATGGCAAATGATCTTACGACAACCAACATAAAGCTTTTGATATCAAATTATAAACATTCAATATAGTACTGTAGCAAATATTTACAGTATTTACTGTGCTGTTGAATTATAAAAAAGTTTTAAACACCTTGGGGAGTAGGGGATGGTGTACATGTAAAGAGGACGAACAGTTCTTCATATCCAGAGAAGTAGAGTCTTACGTGTGGTCTGATGTTTTTTCTCCTGTTCTAAATTATAGACATGTGTATAGTCATGCATAATGTACCAGGAAATATCTAGTTACTGCATTTTAGTTTTATGTCATAAACTAGTCTGTATAAATGGAAAAAAAATTGTACAAGATTATTGATATATATAAACACTGTTCAAAACTCAACATAAACAAAACAAACTTGTGATACCAGTTCAGTATTAATGACGTACTACAGTGTATATTTTGTACGTAGATTGTTCTAGAATATTATAACCAAATGTATTGCCAGTGATAATTAGTACTGTATTATTTCATCAAATCAAATGGAAATAGTTATTCTAAAGTGGTTGGAATCATGAAACCCTGTAATTTACAGTAATTACATAATTTAGATTAAAATGAAACTTAGATTTAGTTGAGAAATCTATTAGTCGTACATTAAAGACAGCGTATATGATTTAGATGTTTTAAAAAATTCACAGAATTATAAGAAATTGTTAATGTAGAAAAGTACAGTATTACGTTTGGTTTTTCAAAATCCTTAAAGAGTATTAGGTGCTACTATAGCGTTAGGCCTACCGGGACTTTTACACTATAGCGGTCTAACAAGACTTTTACACTTAGTTAAATAGACAGGTCAGGTGGGGTCTTCTATGATCCCTCTGGGGTAGGGGTAATAGAGTCCGGTGGATCTTGGTAGACTATGGATACTGCGGTGGACTGCACGCTATAGTAGCACCGAGTATTACTCCTAATGCTTGATTAAAATAAAGTGGTTCATGTTAGTTGCCTGATGCTTAATATTTAATATAGTATTAACAAAAACATAAAGCTTTTATGTTTGATCAAAGGATTTTGTTTTTTTTTCTAGAGATTACCACAAATCTAGAAGCTGTTGCCCTGAAATTTGGTGGTCCTCCTTTCTTGGTGATTTTTGGTATGAGAAGTAAAGCTAATAATTCTGATAATGCTGGTTTAATGGCTCTTAGCCAAAGTGATGGCAAGACCTTATGGTATGTTCCACTACATTCAATGCCTACAAGCCTAAAGTGTAATATGTTAGATATCAACAGAGATGGTGTCATGGATTGTATCGTTCGTGGACAAAATGGACTTTTTGTTGCTGTAAACAGTATAAACGGTAAGCTTCAGATGTGGTTCAGATGAAACTAAATATAAATAGTAAAGTATGGGGGAGGGAGTCCTTTCTAAGAGTTATCATTGTATATGTACAAGTTTTAATGTTTTGCATTGTAACCTAACAATAAGTGGGGGTTTAACTTTTAAATTTAGCAGGGACCAAAGGTAACAATGCAGTTTATCATATTCTCAGTACTTTATGTAAATAAGGATCCCAATTCTGATCAATCAAAATTAAAAGGACAGGTTAAGATCTCTGAAATTGTTTTAGAAAGGAAGAGTTTGAAGGGGATCTGATTGGAGGAATTGCTAGCGTTGATGCATCATTTTTATTTTATGTTTCCAAGTGGCACTTAAAGGTAAGAATAGTAGGACTAAGGGACACATAAATTTTGCAGGATAGGAGTCATCTTCTGTTAAGATGACTTTATTTTTCTAGAAGGCCTTTGGAATGGATTACCTTCAGATGTTGTGGGTGCAGTAAATTTAAAGGAGTTGAATTAAGGGAGGTTTAATAAGGGCTGGCTAAGTGTTTTGTTTTTCTTGTAAACTTAAGTTCATGGATGGGATGGCCTAAATAGATTAAAAGGTCTGTTGGCCTTAAATGACATGTTATATATTATGTTAAATTCTTTGAAACATTTTATGCAAGGTTGTTGTTTTTTTCCGGACAGTTCTGTAGACTATGAATAAAATAAAAACAAGTAATTTTATGTTTTTATAAGTTTTTTACATTGTATTACAGTATATAGCTGTGTTGAAGTATACATAACATCTTTTATAGGGCACACATTTTGGTACCTTCACAATCACAATAATCAGCCTCCACCAGTAGGTTTGTCTGCTCCAGTAATCATACCAGACTGTGATGGTGATTTGGTTCCAGAGATTGTTGTGGCCTATCGTATACAAAACGTGAATTCTGATAACAATGATTCGTCACTCACCTACATGGCTGTTGTGTCAAGTTCGTCAGGACAGCTTCTTGGATTGCTGCATCATTTAGAAGTTTGTAATAAAATTCCAGCTATAGTAACTCGACAAACTGATGATATAGAAAACATTGATATTGTTTTCTTTTGTAGTAACGGAAGTAATGATGGTGAGTTTTTTGAAAAGAAAAGTAAAGAGTTGGAAATATTCATTCATCCACTCAAAAAGCTTAACTTTTCATAATGCAAAATGGGTCTAATTATGTGATTTTCTATAAATAGAACTGTAAAATGAGCACAGCATATTCTAATCGTAAACAAATTATACTGTATGATTTTTATATTTCATTGTTAAGATCATCTCGATAGTTTTATAAACATTTTATAGAAATATGGTATGGTCAGGTTCATTGATTTCCATCAGAGTAAATGAGTAGGATCTTCCAAAATAGGAGATCTGACAGATCATTAGGTTGTGGAGTGAAGGTTTTATCTTTACCCGAGTTTAACCGAGTCCGACATAAAGAGAAAGGTTCATTGATTTCCATCAGAGTAAATGATTAGGATCTTCCAAAATAGGAGATCTGACAGATCATTAGGTTGTGGAGTGAAGGTTTTATCTTTACCCGACTTTAACCGAGTCCGACACAAAGAGAAAGGTTCATTAGCTCTGCCTCACCAGTTTAGTGTCAGCCAATCCTTAATTGAAAGAAAAGGAAGCTAAAACTTAAACTGACAACAAAATCCTTTAAGTTAAAATAAAGCAAAAATCTCTATCTTAAATCTAAAGAAAAATCTAAAAATTTAAACAGATATGAAATCTAAGTAATAAGAAATTAATCTGTCAATACTGGGGAGAGTCTGTCTTTTTTTTAATACACAAAAATAAACCCGGGCTGTTCCGGGCCCACACGTTACTTGTGTGACCCGCAACCACTCTCACTTTATCACGAGGGTGGCTATGCCCTGGGGCATTAAGTTATTCACTAACAGAAAAGACCATGTTTATTTTGGACCATCACAAATGATGGTACAGCCTCTCCTGCTAGAAAACATGTTTAGTGATTAATAAGAGCAACCCTGTTCATGCACAACTTGTATCACAAGAACTTAAGTTGTTTATTTGAATATTTTTCCGTGTTGAAAATGGAAGTTTTTTATATAACATATTAGCTCTTTTAAACCCGTAATTTCTTGTGCATTCTGTCGGAATTATTTTCATTATTTCCTTATAATTATCACCATACCTTATAAAAATTTCAGGGGTATCCAGATGAAGCATTGTTGAGTAAATAAACTCAAAACTCTCTTCCTGTTGAACATTTGGGATCACAGTCCACTCAGATTCAAGGAGTTAACTTAAGCTCCAAAACAAATATTCCAAACAAGTTACATTACTGTGTTTAAAACCCGCAGCTTATTAGATAAAGTAGAATTTGTTCTACAGTACCAGACTTTGTGAGGAGAGCTTGTCAACTTGCTCGCATTTTTCACAATGAGGTTTCTCCTATTGTGTGTTAAACACCAAGTTAATTAAAAGTTATGGGAAATTCAACATTATTTTTTAATTACAAGTTTTACAGAATATTGCAGCCTTTTCAAACCATTCATGTAGGCTCTTTAATAATTTCTGTAGACATTGTTTAAAATAATAATAAACTTTCATTAGTGTATTGACCACCATCAGTTTTACCTTGCATTAGTTTTAAATTCTTACTATATATATAGTTAATACTAGCTATGGTATATCATTAGTATATCATATGGTAGTTTACCTTAGTTTGGTACTTTCTCAATATATCGTATTTATGACTGTGGTAACTTCCATCTCTAAGTTGTATTATTAATACTGAACTTGTTTGAATATTGTCATATTTACTTTTTGGCTTTTACAGAATATATATATCTTTACTTACTGCTCTCTGTTGCCCACTCCATGTTCAGTTAAGTGTCAGTGGTTAGTCAGGTTAGTTTTGTTAGATACACGTCATAATATGTTTAATATAATGTTTTTCTTTGGATAAATATAACATTGTTATATTTTAACTTGAGTATCATTATTCTGACTATTTATTGTACAGTTGAGTTATTCATTTTATTTTTCATTTATTTTGTATTTTCATAAACATTAGTTTTTGGCAGTAATACTGGTAATGTCCTACTATCTGAATCAACACCTAAACAGCAACATGTGTTGTAGTAGTTTGTCACAGGATGTTTTTAGAGAATTTTTTACTTATACACAGTTATACTGATGTTACATAGTTAAACAAATATTAAATTTACGACCATACTTGAAACTAACAGCTAGTATTTGTGTTGTCTGTAAGTATGGTATACTGTTATATCTTTAATGTTACTTTCAAAATATCTATTTTTTATTATTATTATTAAGATTGTTTTGCATTGTTTGCTTAGTATATGGACTTGTGTATAACCTATATATCTTATAAGTTTACCAAACCTTACGAGATATTATTGGGTTTAGGCCAAAAACGTCGTTGAAAACAATGGTACCGAACTGAAGAAATTATGAAATGTAATTTCTATAATGGAGATCCTAAGAAAAGTATATTTAATTAGCTGTACTAATTACTAGATTGATTTATAGTTTTACTGTAAGTAGGTTACTCTGATCAGAAATTAATGTTGATTAGGAATATTTCATAATCTTCTATTTTTTATACATTTTTTTGTTTTGTTTTTTAGGTATCTTAAATTACTAAAATTAAATTTCTGTCTCACCTAGGAAATGTGTGGGTTCTTCCATCGAGTAGCTTGTGTAAGTCAGGAACGGTTCATTCAGATGCTTTAAACAGTCTTCGTTCAGTCTACGGGTAAGTTATTGTTCAGCTGTATCTGAATCTTTCATGTATATTTAAACAGATACCAAATTGCTTTGAAAATTAATTTTTTAACAAATAACAAAAGCTTTAAAACTTATAAAGATTATTGACATTGTAAGATTAGAACAGAGCTCATAATTTTGTGGTGCAAGTTCCTTTGATTACTTTTTAAACAAATTATCACCCTAAAGTTTTAAATTGTTGTCATACTTTTGATGCTGTAATTGGATTTATCTGTGTTGACATTTATAGCCATTTGGTATGACAAACGGATATACCCCACAGTGTCAAAAACTTTTCTACATTGTGTCACAATGGAGATACTCGCATGTTCGTGAATTTCCTGCCCTAGTACCACGTGTGCGTATATCACTGAGCAAAAGCGTAACTAGTGGATTTTGATATTGAAAACGTACTAAAAAAGACAAAATTCCAAATTTCATTTTTTAGTGGATAATTGACACTTTTTGAGAACCCACCAGAAACTTAATTATGCATTCAAAGGGTTAAATAAAAGAATATAAATTAAATAAATATATTGGCAATTCTCATATTATTATTTTTTAAATATTCTTATTTTGACGAGAAGGAAAAAAAACAATTAAGGCTTATCTATAACTGGTTCAAAAGTCTCACCTTCATGTATATGGTTTTTAATTTATATTCCAGTATTTAAGAAGTTCATAAATGTGTGAACAAGTGAATTTAAGTCTTAACTCTTACTTGAAATTGAGTAATTTTTGTTTTTATTGAATTTTTACTAAGTTTCACTGTGGATCAATTTTGTTTTACTTGTGGTATGGATTGTGCAGTTTAAATATAAATATATATTTATCAGAACGATAAAAAAATTAAAGGATAGTAAATTGTGAGGAACCAATTCTTGAATTCTTGAGAAAAATCAAAACTAAATTTACGTTTAAATATTTTTCACAAAATAAGTGTGTGAAAAATGTTTCTCAAAGATTAATAATTTAATAAAAATAGGAAAACATACATGTAAGTAATCTTCGTTTTTTTTGGAAAGAGATTAAATTTGTAAAATTATGTACTTGGAGTGGACCTATTCTTTTTGTTCTTTTGTAGTGTGAAGTTAAATGTGGAACATTGGTATGAAATGAAACACGTAATTCAGAGTGTAGTTACCTGCCAAACTGATTAAACATGTTCTTCCATTATCACTTCTATTTAGGGATAAAGTTTATGTCTGAGTATATGATATTTGTTAAGGATTACGAGGCTACGTACCTCTGTCAGCATACTTAACCCTTTGACCTAGCAACCATATATTACATCAGGTCAAAGTGTCAACAATACTGAAATACTTGTTTTAATAGAAATGAATAAAAACCCTATAACCCGAGCGCTTTTGAAAGGTGGACCTTTCTTCTTCAGGGGCAAACTGTTTGCCCCTGAAGAAGAAAGGTCCACCTTTCGAATTCAAACAAACATTGTCATCAAATACAGATTCAGTTTAAAATATAACCAGAAGTATAAATGTCACTTTAATTCTATTCATTGCCCTGTGTGTTAAGATTATTATCTTAACATTTACAAAATATTAATTCAGCACAACTTTATGTACTATACTGCTTTAAGTTAGTGTCATATGCATATCTATAATGATAAAAAGGCGTGTCTATGTGTGACCATCATAGCTACAAAAGGAAAGAGCCTATATAGACCCTGAGGGTGTGCACCTGAGTATTATTACTTATCCACGTGCGCGCATGCGCGTGGGCATCTCCTTATGAGGTAAGCTAGCGAAAAACTACATAGAAAAGAATATATGACCACCTTAGCTCCAAGAGCAAAGAACCTAAAAACCTGAAATTTTGCACTCATACTAAATGGACCCTGAGGGTGTGCACATGAGTGTTATTACTTATCCACGTGCGTGCGCGCATACGCACCTTTTTAATGAAGCAAGCTAGCTAAGAATCACATAGAAAAGAAGAGGTTCTTAATATAGCAACTTTTAACATATAGAAAAGCCAGTGCATTTTGGTAATAATGCATTCCAACAATGGCCTTTATGTCATGTTGCTTATCAACAAAAGTATAACATAATATTATTGTTAGTCTATGTACTTAATATATAAAATGAAATGCATAAATTACAAACATGAAAAAATATATTTCTTGATTTATTAATTTTGAATCTCCGTTGATTAAAGTCAGAAACGTTTTAAGTTCAAATTAGATTGATGTTTTTACTTGCATGATAAATTTTATACACATGGCTCTAGGCCAGTTTATCTCACACTGTATCTTTACTTTAGGCTTACTTATTAATTTCTTATTAGGTTCAGGATACACACACTGACATAATCATCTAGAATAAAGTATATCAACCTAATAACCCGAGCGAAGCCGGGTAAAGTTATAAACGCACTTTTAGGAGGTTTCCTGGTTCAGCTAGTTTTAGTATCCTGCGAAGGAAAACGTTTTTCTTGGTATCTAGAAATCCAAACAAAGGCAAAGAGTTAAAAAGTATATGTCCTACATTTAGGCTTAGGCTTACATCGAACTTTAGATTGTGCAGGTTTTCATCTGACCCAAGATGACACATATACAATTCAATCGTGTAGGTGTATTCCTGAGACTGATAACTTTGTTTAGTAGACCAAGCGCACCCTAGAATAAAGATCTTACGTTTGTGAAATATTAATATATTCCTTACAGTTCGAGATCTAAGCCATATCGTGACTGAACATATAAAGTTTGTATATCCACCCTGTTTTATCTTTTGGAAATCTAAAGAAAGTATTTTATTGTTAAAAGCATGACTGTACTAATAAAGATGCTGAATACCAGACTCCACCACGAACAGGTTTCTTTTGTTCTGTCGATAACCTTATGTAAATTGTACAACAAACGGTGAAGGATGCTGTTGCTGTGCATTTATGTTAACAATGTAAAAGTATGCACCATCCTCTACTACTAGGTGTCCCCCTGTTAATAATGTAAATGTATGCACCATCCTATACTACTAGGTGTCCCCCTGTTAATAATGTAAATGTATGCACCATCCTCTACTACTAGGTGTCCCCCTATTAATAATGTAAATGTATGCACCATCCTATACTACTAGGTGTCCCCCTATTAATAATGTAAAAGTATGCACCATCCTCTACTACTAGGTGTCCCCCTGTTAATAATGTAAAAGTATGCACCATCCTATACTACTAGGTGTCCCCCTGTTAATAATGTAAATGTATGCACCATCCTCTACTACTAGGTGTCCCCCTGTTAATAATGTAAATGTATGCACCATCCTATACTACTAGGTGTCCCCCTGTTAATAATGTAAAAGTATGCACTATCCTATACTACTAGGTGTCCCCCCCCCAGTGCCACAGCGGTATGTCTGCGGACTTACAACGCTAGAAACCTGGTTTCGATACCCGTAGTGGGCAGAGCCAAGATAGCCCATTGTGCAGCTTTGTGCTTAAATACAAACAAACATACCATCCTCTAGTATGTACTTCCTAATATCTGTAGTGTCGACACACAAACCTACAGTTAACATCGTTAGACGACATTGAACTTCTGCTAGTTGTTTAAGATGAGGTTAACATCGTTAGACGACATTGAACTTCTGCTAGTTGTTTAAGATGAGGTTAACATCGTTAGACGACATTGAACTTCTGCTAGTTGTTTAAGATGAGGTTAACATTGTTAGACGACATTGAACTTCTGATAGTTGTTTAAGATGAGATTAACATTGAGACGACATTGAACTTCTGATAGTTGTTTAATACCATAACACAATGTTCATATCTGGTACACAGTAAACCCGGTTAATCAGAACCATACTTTCTACCACAGCTTCCAAATGGTACTACGCTTATGTTTCAAACAGTCTTTACAAATACAACAGTTGTTGCCAAAACTAGTCGACCCATGCTTTTTATTAATAAATGTTTTATCACATGGCTAGTGACTATTAGAATGTTGGACTCGTATCTGGTACTTGTTGGTGTATGTATTGTTGCTCTTCGTAATGCTTTTAAATTTTATAAACATTAGTATGTACCTTGTATTTATCAGTCCAGTAAAATGTTAATAATTGTGGTTAGGCGTTGTGATAACCTCATCTTAAACAACTAGCAGAAGTTCAATGTCGTCTAACGATGTTAACCTAATTATAAACAACTAGCAGAAGTTCAATGCCGTCTAACGATGCTAATATCATTTTATTCTAAGAACCTGAGGACGTCAATAAGTTTTATTCTAGATTGGGTTAAAATAACCGATTTTTAACGATTTTTATAACGTGCGATTCCTTTACGATGAGTAGCTTAGGGTAAGAGGTCTTACCCACACACCAATGACGTATATTTCTGTAATATGCTTCAGTCGTTACTAGCCCACGCTAGTATTCACATTCAATTACGCCATTGTATTAGATAAAGCATAAAGTTGTGCATGGCGCAAAACCTCCCCATTCCCTGCTGTATTTAAATGATGGTTTAAATGCAGTTCATAAATGCAACATTAATTTTAAATTGCAGTTATTATGAGTTAGCTGGGGGCCATTTGACTCCATCTTATGGGTTCGTTTTAATCAAAGTTATAGGTAAAACGGCCCCCAATCAAAATAATTGCATTTTTCAATATCTAAAAACAACAATCTATAATAAATCTTTGCTTCAACTAAAGTCTTGAGTATTGGCGTACCTATTTATTCCTAAAGCTGTCTGTGTAGATGTACGTCCCTTTTCCTAAAGCTGTGGGAGCAACTGTATTTCCTTATTTCTACAGCTACAGATGTAGGCATACAATATAGCTTTTCTAAAGCTATATTGGTATAAATATACCTCCCCGTTCCTAAAGTGGGTGTGAGCAGCAAAAATAATGATATCATGTTATGTGATATTTCTATAGATATATTTTAAGTTTATTTCAGTAAACGAATAAGTCAAATTTGATTTAGTAGAGTACAGTTGTTGTTATAGCAACGACGTAACAGTTGTTATTGTACTCATCTTCATTCATGTCCTCGGATAAACTGCAATCCAGAAACTTAGCACTTTCCAAAAACATAATTGATACTTAAAATATTTAGCATTTGAAACAATCACATAGAAAATCGTAACATTGTTATTTCCTTTTTTATTTCAACAAAGATTAATTAGCACACTTTTTAAATACGGTTATTGATGTTCAAGACAGGTAAGTTATTACATAGTGTATACAAGAAAACTTGCTTACTAAACACGTAACACGTAACAATGCTTGAAGTAATATAAACAGAAAGTCAAGTTATGCCACACAACGCCAGTTTTATCCTACTTAATGGTCTGACTGGCAACAGAACAAGGGACAGATCGCAATAGACGTCACTGGAGGGTTAAATGCATGTTATGCTTCCCCCTTTTGGAGTAACTATTCTTCCGAGAAGAGTTAAATACATGTTCAGTATGTTATTCCATGCGGAGTGCCCCCCCCCCCAGTGGCACAGCGGGATGTCTGCGGATATAGAACGCTAGAAAGCGGGTTTCGAAACCCGTTGTGGGCAGAGTACAAATAGCCCTTTGTGTCGCTTTGTGCTTAACTACAAACAATCCATGTGCATTAGCTCTTCTTCCAAGAAAGCCAAATGCATGTTTAATATAATATTCCATGTGGAGTAGCTCTTATTTAAAGGAGGGTTAAAAGCATGTTTAGATTGTTATTTCAAGGAGGGTTAAATGCATGTTTGACATAATATTCCATGTGGAGTAGCTCTTCTTTAAAGGAGGGTTAAAAGCATGTTTAGATTGTTATTTCAAGGAGGGTTAAATGCATGTTTGACATAATATTCCATGTGGAGTAGCTCTTATTTAAAGGAGGGTTAAAAGCATGTTTAGAATGTTATTTCAAGGAGGGTTAAATGCATGTTTAATATAATATTCCATGTGGAGCAGCTCTTCTTTAAAGGAGGGTTAAAAGCATGTTTAGAATGTTATTTCAAGGAGGGTTAAATGCATGTTTGGTATGATATTCCATGTGGAGTAGCTCTTTTTTTTAAGGAGGGTTAAACGCATGTTTAGTATGTTGTTCCATGTAGAGTAGTTCTTAAAAGGGGCGTCAAGTGCACATTTAGTATAATATTCCATCTGGAGTAGCTCTTCTTCCAAGAGAGTGAAATTCATGTTTAGTATGTTATTCCATGCACATATGACGAAATCTCCCAGCATTTTACACAATAAATAAAGAAACCTGATCTACTTATTTAACAAGTGCAAATCACAATGACAGAAAGCTGCGCTGGTTCAATCTGCGCTGGTTCAATCGACCTGAGAAAAGTAAAAGTTTACGCTTTAAGCGTCAAAAGCTGACGACACATAAGGAACCAAAACGCTTACCATTTATGTTTAAAATCACGTGAAATGTAAGGTATTTTTTTTCACATTTCTCTTAATTTCTTTATTTCGGACTCGAAACTAGTATTGTATAAAAATAGCATTCAAGATATATCTCTTGTTTCCCAAAAGTCAATGCAAATATGTAAATAACGTTTCAGAGAAACTTGTCTCTCATCGTCCAGCCAAAGTGACGAGTTTCGGTATTACACGAAAGCCCTCTTGGACAGTGACTTGTAGTAAGTAAACGATAGAGCTGAAATTCTGTTTTCCCACGCATCTTGTGAAAAAAAATATCTGGAATTTGCGTGATTTTTATTACAAATATGTCAGGTATAAAATAAAACTTTGTCGTAAAAGTATCTTTAAAATAGAAAAGCGGCGTTTGAGACGATTTGTAAGTTTGTTCCCTTATGTGATGAAGAAGAAAGACGCTAAAAGGCCAGGCCAGAGATCCCTAAGGCTTAGGCATAGCCTTCCTTAACTTTCAGCTGTGGATCACAGGGAAAGCAAACGAATGGTTGGATTGACCGTCTCTTTTACCCAATACCCTCAGATTCCTTCAATCTGATACGCTAGCTATTAAGGCTTCCCCTGGAGCACAGATGAAATTGGTTAACATGAACGAAATATGTAGTGGCCAAACACCATTATATCATAATGGTAGAATACACACGAAGGAGACTTGAACGTTATTAAAAAAAAACGTTTCGCAAACAATTTACCGCAGAAGCTTGGAAAACTTACGTTACGAAAAAGAGACTAACAAATCAGACATTTTTATTTGATCAGTGATAAAAACCTAGAGTTTTACCAAAAGGAGTATCATTACCGAGGCTAATAAATATCCTCTAGCAGCTAGAGTCTAGCTTTATATCTCTAGCAGCTATAGTCTAGCTTTATATCTTTAGCAGCTAGAATCCAGCTTTATATCTCTAGCAGCTATATTCTAGCTTTATATCTCTAGCAGCTAGAGTCTAGCATATATCTGTAGCAGCTAGAATCTAGCTTTATATCTCTGGCAGCTAGAGTCTAGCTATATATCTCTAGCAGCTAGAATCTAGCTTTATATCTCTAGCAGCTATAGTCTAGCTTTATATCTTTAGCAGCTAGAATCCAGCTTTATATCTCTAGCAGCTATATTCTAGCTATATATCTCCAGCAGCTAGAATCTAGCTTTATATCTCTGGCAGCTAGAGTCTAGCTTTATATCTCTAGCAGCTAGAGTCTAGCTCTATATCTCTAGCAGCTAGGTTCCAGCTATATATCTGTAGCAGCTAGAATCTAGCTTTATATCTCTGGCAGCTAGAGTCTAGCTTATATCTCTAGCAGCTAGAGTCTGGCTTTATATCTCTAGCAGCTAGAGTCTGGCTTTATATCTCTAGCAGCTAGGGTCTAGCTATATATCTCTAGCAGCTAGAGACTGGCTTTATATCTCTAGCAGGTAGAGTCTGGCTTTATATCTCTAGCAGCTAGAGTCTAGCTATATATCTCTAGCAGCTAGAGTCTGGCTTTATATCTCTAGCAGCTAGAGTCTGACTTTATATCTCTAGCAGCTAGAGTCTAGCTATATATCTCTATCAGCTAGAGTCTGGCTTTATATCTCTAGCAGCTAGAGTCTGGCTTTATATCTCTAGCAGCTAGAGTCTGGCTTTATATCTCTAGCAGCTAGAGTCTAGCTATATATCTCTAACAGCTAGAGTCTGGCTTTATATCTCTAGCAGCTAGAGTCTGGCTTTATATCTCTAGCAGCTAGAGTCTAGCTATATATCTCTAGCAGCTAGAGTCTGGCTATATATCTCTAGCAGCTAGAATCTAGCTTTATATCTCTAGCAGCTAGAGTCTGGCCATTCTCGTCTTTACGTAACCTTTGTGACTGCTATTGTAAAAATATTGTTTTCGCTTTGGGCGATAATATTATAAAATATATATATATATTAAAAAGCAAGAATTCGATATTGTTGAAAATTCAGTCGTACACTAACAGGAGTGAAATATCAAACTTCAACAAAGTTGACAACATCCTCAGGTCATGTAGGAAGACGTTACTCAACATTCAGACTTTGGCTTCAGCAACTCTCAGGAACCGATACATGCCTTGGCATTCCAGGCCGCAAGAGGAAGTTTACTCTCCGATACAGGCTTCTCGGCATCGGCGACTTTCAGAACGCATAGGTGGCCCCGGCATGGCCAGGTGGTTAGGGCGCTAGACTCGCAATCTGAGGGTGGCGGGTTCGAATCCCCGTCACACAAAACATGCTCGCCCTTTTAGCCGTGGGGGCGTTATAATGTGACGGTCAATCCCACTATTCGTTGGTAAAAAGAGTAGCCCAACAGTTGGCGGTGGGTGGTGATGACCAGCTGCCTTCCCTCTAGTCTTACACTGCTAAATTAAGGACGGCTAGCGCAGATAGCCCTCGTGTAGCTTTGCGCAAAATTCAAAACAAACAAAGCTAGAGACGGTAAAATTACAAGAAGGATTAGGTGGATTAAATATTCCCGTTCTAATTCCCAGCCCACGGTCTCTTCAATAAACAAGTACATTATCATTCATATAAATAAGGGTCTGTTTTTGTTTTTTGTTGTTGTTTACTGAACAGTGCATAAAGCTACTTGAGGGCTATCGGCACTAGCCGTCCCTAATTTTGAAGTGATAGACTAGAGGGATGACAGCTAGTAAACACCATTCACCGCCAACTCTTGGGCTACTCTTTTACTAACGAATAGTGGGATTGATCGTAACGTTATAATGCACACACGGCTGAAAGGGCGAGTATGTTCGGTGACGGAATTCGAGCCCATGACCCGCAGTTTGCCGTACCAGACCAACATGAGTGGGATTTGGGACCAAAATGTAGTACGTATGGGTATGGGGTGGGGATAACTATATTTAAATAAACAACAGTAGACTACATTAGACACTGCATGCTCAAATAAAATTACAAAACTATTAGGCTAACAATTATACAACAGGTATATTTCTCATGGCCACAAGTTAAAGATATTCTAAACTTGGGGGGTGGAGTGAAGCAACTTGTTTTAAACACAGTGGACTTGTTATGATGTTTGTTTCTTTTTGAA
>NW_013672339.1:0-5055 GCF_000517525.1 Limulus polyphemus
AAATAGTTAAAATAGGTTTAAATCCAGTGTAGACTGTGTGTTACTTGGGGACGGAAAATAGTTAAAATAGGTTTAAATCCAGTGTAGACTGTGTGTTACTTAGGGACGGGAAATAATTAAAATAGTTTTAAATCCAGTGTAGACTGTGTGTTATTTAGGGACGGGAAATAGTTAAAATAGGTTTAAATCCAGTGTAGACTGTGTGTTATTTAGGGACGGGAGAAAAAACAAAACAAATGTTGTTTGTTTTGTAACCCTAGATTAGTGATGATGGAATTATTCGTTGGTAAAGGAGTAGTCTAAGAGTTGGCGGTGGGTGGTGATGACTAGCTGCCTTCCCTCTATTATTTCATTGTTAAGGTTATATAAAAGCTTTTGCGTATAGCTCTTCCTAATTTTGAACTGGTACACTAGAGTGAAGGCAGTCAGTCAACAGCACACACACGCCGCCAATTCTTGACTGACACAATAGTACTTGTTTGTAATTAAGCACAAAGCTACACAATGGGCTATCTGTGCTCTGCCCACCACGGGTGTCGAAACCCGGATTTTAGCGTTGTAAGTTTTTACAATAGTAGAATGCAAATGTCCATATTGTTGCGCACCAATGATTCTAAAAGTACTGAAGGCGTTTTTGTGGCAACAGGACCCTAACCATGAAACATACATTTCACAGTCCACGCATGCTAACCACCAGGCCACGCCCAACCCACACTAAGTTTCGAAGCAACTGTTTTTTTTTTTAACTCCTGTGAATATCTTTCAGGATTTGCGATGAATTATTACAGTGTTTCTGTTCATAATATTTAAATTATGAAAACAATGAGGCATTGTTGAAAGAAGCAGTTCGTTCTAGAGCCACGTTTTTATAGCTAAATAACGTGTTCAAAGACGCATTAAAACCTTCATTAAACCAGTCAATAAGACTCAAGGCTCATAATGCAACAACTCGTTCCTTAAATGTTATATATTTTATCGCTAATGACAGTATAATGTTTGAGGAACATCAGAACACCTAATCATAGGAAAGCGGCAACAAAGTCTGAGGTTCGTAGCATTTCTCATCTACAAAGAGACTTCATTCTTTGCTTTCCTGCCAGTAATTATATAGACATCACCCGATGATGCCTTGATGATAGCTGAAAAGAATATTCCTGTTGCTATCTCGTCAAATAGTTGTCCTCGAGGCTTTGTTTTCATGGCTGTAGAGTGGACTGCTCTTTTAATACATTACGTTTCCGACAGCAGCGATGAAGGAAAAAATAAAAATGAAAAGTAAATTAGTTTTATACCCAAAGCGTGTGAAGTGTATTGTGTGTGTGATGTGTCAGTGATTTCATTGTAAATTCTAGGGATCGATTCTGTTCGTTTTTTTAATACTCTATCGGACATGTTCACATTTAAATTATAGGGATCGATTCTGTTCGCTTTTTTTAATATTCTATCGGATATGTTCACATTTAAATTATAGTGATCAATTCTGTTCGCTTTTTTAACATTCTATCGGATATGTTCACATTTAAATTATAGGGATCAATTCTGTTCGGTTTTTTTATATTCGATCAGATATGTTCACATTTAAATTATAGTGATCAATTCTGTTCGCTTTTTTAACATTCTATCGGATATGTTCACATTTAAATTATAGGGATCGATTCTGTTCGCTTTTTTACATTCTATCGGATATGTTCACATTTAAATTATAGGGATCGATTCTGTTCGCTTTTTTAATATTCTATCGGACATGTTCACATTTAAATTATTGGGATCAATTCTGTTCGGTTTTTAAAATAACATAGAGAACGATTCTGTTCACTTTTTTAATATTATATCGACTTTTTCACATTTTTTATATTCTTTTAATTCTGTTAACTTTTTTAAGTTCTAGAGGCCGACTCTGTTCACTTTTTGAAGTTCCAGAGGTTAACTGTCTACCTGTAACCTCGAACAAAAAATGTTGAATTATTTGATACAATCAGATACTGTGTACGTACTGCTTGCATGCTTATATCTGAAGTCTTAGTTACATTCGTATAGATCCACATGCAATATTTATGATAGAATGTAAATATACTGCATAGCTAGATACAGTGAAGTTGGAAATATGTTAACGCACTGCATATGGAAAAACAAAGCAGTCAATATTTTGTATTTGTTGCCCTACACATTTCAGACGCTATAAGGAATAGGTTAAACTTGAGTTTTAATTCTTACTTAGCTTAATTCTGTCTCGTGATAATTAGTTATCTTTAACCTGGTGTCGTAAAAAAGTATTGGTGTCTGTCCAAAATAACTTTTATTTCGCCATGAAAAGTCATCCGGAGTCAGTATTTCAATGAAATTATATCCATTTAACCCTGAACAATACTTAAATAATTTTAGTGACAGAGCGATGGCTTATGTCTATTGACGAATCTGTTGCTTCAATAATACTGAGCTTTATTTACGTGAAAAACCTTTACCAGGATTGGCTTATTTCATTGAAAGCTTTATGAAACCTCTACCAGGATTGGGCTATTTCATTGAAAGCTTTATGAAACCTCTACCAGGATTGGGCTATTTCATTGAAAGCTTTATGAAACCTCTACCAGGATTGGCTTATTTCATTGAAAGCTTTATGAAACCTCTACCAGGATTGGCTTATTTCATTGAAAGCTTTATGAAACCTCTACCAGGATTGGGCTATTTCATTGAAAGCTTTATGAAACCTCTACCAGGATTGGGCTATTTCATTGAAAGCTTTATGATCACGTCAAGGAATTTCAAAGACATCCACTCTCAATAGGAAATGACACAAAGCGAAGAGCGTAGACTAAGGAGAAATATTTCACATAACCTAATGCACTAACTAGAAGGAAGGAAACTCACGCCAGCTGAACGGGACGAGTCCTTAATATGTGTTACAAAATCCACTCGTCCCTCGTTAGGAAAAGGATCAATATTAATTATAAGAAATTACATTTTCTAAGCTAATTTTGATTATATAAAATAGAAAAAAAAACCCTGCATGATTCGTAAATAAAATTTAACTTTAATATTTGTGCTTTGAATCAAAGTAGAAGCATCAAAAATGTATATTTACAACAGTTTTTTTGAGTACGGCGTATCATGACAAACGAAATTTCAAGCCTGCAAATCGAACAATAAAGTCATTCCTCAAATCTGATGAAAGATATAATAAAAGCTAGGAGATTATTCTACTATTCTTATCCTGGTGGTCAATCAACATCTTAAGACTATTTTTTTTATATATTTATTCCAACAACAACCAAGTGAAAAGTTAAGACAATGGACGTCGTGTAATCTTGTAGAACGACTTAACACAAAGAACTCAATTCGCTTACTTATCTCCCCTGATGTTATGATCGAAAGAAACGTAGCTATAAAACATTTAACATAGCGATCCATTTAGAAGCTTGTATAAGCTTATTATCTACAACTTGTCACGTGGCGTTGTTGAGAGAGCCAATCAGAACACATGCGAACAACAAAGTAACTGCTCCATTGTTGGTGCAAACAATGTAGGTGTGTTGTTTCTATGTTGCCCGAAGACCCGAGAGTTTATAAGTAGCTATGATGCTATAAGATTTCGTAAAATGAAGTGCGTAAGGTGAATTTGAACCTCACGAGCTAGTAGGGGTGAAGCTTTGTTGGGAGAATGCCGGAACAACCTGGCCTCCCCCCAGGGGCAAAAAAACAAACAAGAAACAACAAAAATCTTTCTAATAAAAAATATATATCACAAATATATACAGATTAAACAAATACATTACTAAAACGTACCTGGTCTACTGGAATGTAGCTCACGGGAGTGCCATTGTTCTCGTGATTAGAACCACCAATGTTTAGTGACAGATCAAAATTGTCCACAGTCTAGAAAAAAAAAACAAGAAATGTTATCAAATACGCGTGATTTTTTTTCAGGAAAAATATACGTGCGTCAGAGTAATACTACAATTCAATATATATATATATATACGATAATTTGTTTGTTTGTTGAATTAATATACGTGTGTTAGAGTAATACTACAATTCAATATATATATATATATATATATATACGATAATTTGTTTGTTTGTTGAATTTTTCGCAAAGCTACTCGAGGGCTACCTGTGCAAGCCGATTCTAATTTTTGAAGTGATAGACTAGAGGAAAGGCAGCTAGTCAACACCACCCACCGTCAACTCTTGAAGTGGATTGACCATCACATTGCAGCGCCTTCGGGGCTGAAAGAGCGGTGTAGGAATACAAGATAGAAAGTAATCCATGAAGCCTGACCACTACTCCCTTTCCAACTAGTGTTTTACAGGGTATTTTAGAAGGTTGGTTTGTGTTTAAGCGCAAATCAATAGGTTATATCCGATCCGCCCACCGTGGGTATCGAGCCCCTATTTTTAGCATTATAAACCTCCGGTCTTACCGCTGAGCTAAATGATGACATTTTTTGAAAGAGCTTAGAACAAAAGACAGAAACCGATAGTATATATATCTATATAAGTATAATAGTTGTATGTCCATGTAACTACTTCGCAGGGTGTAGTTGAATTTTCACCAAAATTTTGTGTTTTGCAGTTTTTATGACCATTTTTTACACTTACATATAAGGAAAGCAACTTGTCATGTCCTAAGATAACCTTTCGTTAGTCATGAATTTGCATACCTTCCGTCCAGATTATAACGCTAAAAACCAGGTTTCGATACCCGTGGTGGGCACAGCACAGATAACCCATTGTGTATCTTTTGTGCTTAACTACAAACAAACTGGTTAATGGATATCCAGCAATCTCTTTTCAACAAAAATAACAACTGAATGAGAAGGAAGATAATTCTAAAATTATGAAGCGCAATGCCTTGCGAAGTGTTCATAAAACGAAACGTGGAGTATTTGATAGAATTAATTATGGCGAAATTGGTATATTTGCTTGCTTGCGTTTAAGCGCGAAGCTACGCGATGGACATCTTCGTTGTGTACACTGCAGGTATCGGACCCTAAATTTTGGCGTTTATAAGCCCACAAGCTTATCGTTGAGCCACTGAGGGGGGGGGTGGGGGTT
>NW_013672339.1:5607-16446 GCF_000517525.1 Limulus polyphemus
CCTAAACAACCTATCGAAGAACTTCTTTATTATTAGAATGACTCCAAAACCTACGTCATAGTAATTGACACACTATCTGCCCCATGCACATTAGGAATTGCCACTCCACTGCCCTAATATGAATTTCAGGGCATTGAACCCCGCAACTCGTACAGAGATTTGCATACATCAAAATAATTAGTAGAAACACCACTGGTTTGCAAGTTCATTTCCGGAGAAATTCGAGGTGAACGGTATGGTCAGTGCAACATCTCAGGGGCAGTTGCGTAGTAATACAGTACTTGTATTTTGTATTTCTTCCAGAGGGAAGAAGTTCAGTCAGCAGCAGCATCCTACCATCCACGCTAAGGGATTGACTGCCACTCTTATAACGTACCCCCAGTTTAAAGGGTGGGAATATATTGTGGTATCGCACGGATTCGAATTCGTTCGCCAGCTCCAAAACTGATGGATCTACCACATAGTAATAGAGTGAAAAAGATGTGTATGGACGTTAGATATATTATTAAGTTATCGTATTTCCATACATGTTTACCAACTGAAGTGTGGTCAGTGAATACGTTTTGCTGTAGAAATACACATATACGCTGTTGTCATTTCTGGTTGGAGAACAATTTAGAAATGAAACTGTGCTTCTGAAATATCTTTATTTAAACTCTTAATATTTCTTCAAGTTAACTTTCCATAAGATTAAGTTTGAGAAATGGAATTTACTAAACAACTAACGAAAAAAACACGAGGAAATAAAGAGTTAGAAAAAAAAATTCGAGCTATGAAAATATTCATATACATTCTTTGTAGAATAAACAAGAAATAAACATGGTAAACTTATTAACCTTAGAATTAATTAATTAGATAACTGGGTATTTTAAACACATTTTTCTAAACGATTTGAGGCCTAGATTCCTTGTGGACCCAGAATTTTACTGGTTACATGGTTCCTAGTAACCTGTGAGACGCACACAAAAAATGAAAGAAAAATGCAATTAATATTGCAATTAATTCTAATAACCACTGCTAAAGTCCCGTATGTAAAGAAAATGAGAGATTCAGCCCAATTGTTTTGATTAGTTATTCGTTTGTTTGTAATTAAGCACAAAGCTACACAATGGGCTATCTGTGCTCTGCTCACCACGGGTATCGAAACCCGGATTCTAGCGTTGTAAGTCCGCAGGCATACCGCTGTGCCACTAGAGGCTTGTGATCGTTGTAACAGACAATAATAATACTACTAAAATTACTTAATGTAATGTAACATATGAAATCTACCAATAATACAACAATATACGATAAGAACTAAATAAGAAAGAGAGAAATATCGTTTTTTTATGTAAAATCATGGTTTACTCCAGAAATAATGAATAGAGTTAACCTCAGTATTAAAGGTTATATTGTATACATTTTTTATTGTGTTGGCTCTTGTGTTATTAGTAATATTGCACTGAACAAAGTCATGAATCCACGAGCAATTCGAGCGTAATTTGGCCCTATAGTAGAGGTTCTGGATTTCGATGATGGCGAGTCGATATTCCTGCACTTAAAGCTGTGGGTGCATTATAAGAGTGACAGTCGGTTCCTTAACGTGCTTACTGACTGTCTTCCCTCTGGTCAGTAGTTCAGTATTAGGGACGACGGCAGATAGATAGCCTTAGTAACTTTGTCATAATTACAATATATATATATAATACACAGGCTCTTTCAGCGCTCCCCCCCCCCCCGGGGAGTGGCACAGCGGTGTGTCTGTGGACTTACAACGCTAGAAACCGGGTTTCGATACTCGTGGTGGGCAGAGCACAGATAGCCCATTGTATAGCTTTGTGCTTAACTACAAACAAACAAGCACTTTCAGTTCATGAATAGTTTGGGGAAATGTATTTATAAAGCCGGTGGAATTGATAGAATCTATCGATAATACTAGGGAAAAGTAACTGTATTCAGAACGAACATTGAATACATCTGGATGTCAAAATGTATCGAACAGAGAGAAGACACTTCGCTGAAATTTGAGCAAACACAAATAACCTTTAACTTGTTCAACAAACACAACTAATCTTCAACTTGTTCAACAAACACAACTAATCTTCAACTTGTTCAACAAACACAAATAACCTTTAACTTGTTCAACAAACACAAATAACCTTTAACTTGTTCAACAAACACAAATAACTTTGAGTACCAATCAGATTCTGAAGCATCCAATTTTCAAATATGGATCGTGTTAAGATAAAAAAAAAGAGAACAGATTTTTGTAACACACACAGATTGAAAACATCTATTTTTCACATAATAGTTTTCAACTTGTTTCATGCTGACGTCATAACATAATTGAAAATTATGAATTTCTTAACACAACTTATTGCTAGAGTTCTCACTAGAGGTCTCTTAACAAGAAGCAATGTATTAAGTAAGCTTGTATAGTTTACTAATTTTTAGTTGCAAGAAATTCTAGTTATTTCAATAGAAACATATCTTTGAATAATCTATTAAATACAGATAAAACTGAAACAGGCAATTATAATTTTTTGTATTAATTTTCATATTGAGCTTGTAATGTATATGGGTAAGTATCTTTCAATTACGTCCAGCAACAACTCAGTGCCTTTTTGTGATACACATATTTCACTTACAACAATTTTTCTTTCATTATTAGCCAATAGGAAAACACTACATAAAGCTTATACTCAAATAACTTTCTTTGCAAATAATTTTATTGGTTCTACTCAAATGTTCCCAGAATTCAACACGAGAGGAACAATGTTTTAAGCATACTAGCAAAAACAACAACTATTATTCTAAGTGTAAAAGGAATAAAGGGGACAATAGAGGGTCAAGCAACTTTTTTGTGACCTCTTTTATCAAATAAAAAACTAAGTTTAAACCACATATTTTGGACTTTAATCGCAAATGAGAAAAATGCTTAGTGTCTCCAAAAGTTCAACTCAAATTGGCTGTCAAAAACTTGGGGGAAAAAATATTCAAATCATAATAAAACTCGAGAATAAATATAATCTTTTAAATTAACTGAAAATCAAAATAGAACAGTTATTTTTTTCAGTCCTCATTTTCACAGCCTACATACAGACAATTCGTTCATCATGTCACACAACTGCTTTTGTTGGAAAGTTGGAGTAAGGGTGGCAAAAAGAAAAGCAGATCTAACATAGTTGTTAGTAACTGTAGGTACACTAACTGGAAAGTTGGGGGGACACGCCCCCCTTTCTTATATGTTAGGTGCCTATGTCATGTTATACACATAGGTCTTTGATCAAAGATGTGAATTACATGAATATTACAATCCTCCATGTAAAATTCTTTGTTGGAATTCTAGTTAATTATTCACTGTTCTGCCCCCCTACCCCCAGGACCTGTGTGATTATTGTAATTATTTTGTGACCTTTGTTACTGGTCGATCAAAACTATATAATCACAAAGTTGGCGATGTCCATGAAGGTGGGCCATCTTAGTATCCTTTTTGTTGTTATTTATTAGAATATTTGTTGACTTGACATTTTTCTTAGAGATATATAACAGATATATATATATAAGAGGTCTAATACTATAAACTGTATCACTGATATAACGAAAATAAAATCAGCACTCTATAAAAATGATGGAAATTTGTATATAAACCAACAACCAAGATGTCTAGTATGGAACTCAAAATTATAGCTGTTGTTTATTACAAATTTTGCCCCCCCCCCCCCACGTGGCACAACGGTATGTCTGCGGACTTACAACGCTAGAAATCGAGTTTCGATACCCGTGGTGGGCAGAGCACAGACAGCTCATTGTGTAGCTTTATACTTAATTACAAACAAGCATAACAAATTTCAACTTTTATAAACTTTATATAGTTTAGATTTATAAGCAACAATCAGCTTTAGTTTCGAGTTTTACAATAAACATCCCAGTTTTGTCGTACATAAGACAACATGTAGAAAATATAGTGCATGCCAAGACCTGGAAATATAGGTTTATTACAAGCCTAATATTTAGAAACTGTTAGAAATGCTTGCGATAACCACGCATGAGGTGTTGTTTTGTATCCGGTTAAGCAGTTGCCTAAAAAGGTGTTATCACATCTGAGAACGTACTATGCCTTTGCTATTTAAACACCTTAAAAAGTTACTTGTTCAGATATTCCACCCGTGGCGAGATTAATGACAAAAAATATGGCATTTTTTTTAAAACCTTATTTCGTACAATTTGTTATATATGGCTAAATACAATATTTTTACGGAAGAGCCGCGTTTCGGTTTCCGCTTCACAAAAAAAAATACCCACTATACCATGCCGTTTCTGCGTATTGAAAAAAAATTCATATTCACTGCCATGAGAAAAGCAATAGCTTCTTGCTAAAAATGAAATCATCGTTATATTTTAAATTTGGTGGACAGCAATAAGGTATTATTACGTAATAAAAAAAGCGCTTAAATTTATTCCTAGACGTTAAATTAAAGCAACTTTTAATTAAAATCATTTTGTTGTTGTTGTTGGTTTGTTTTAGCCATCAGCTGAGCTTTTGGTTGAATATTTTAACACAAAGCTTGGCTTGTTGTGGACTTCGCGCAAAACTACACCAGGTCTATCTGCGCTAGCCGTCTCTAATTTAGCAGTTTAAGACTAGAGGGAAGGCAGCTAGTTATCACCACCCACCGCTAACACTTGGGATACTCTTTTTACCAACGAATAGTGGGATTGACCGTCACATTGTAATGCCCCCACGGTGAGAAAGGGTGACCATATTTGGTGGGACTGGGATTCGAATCCGCGACCCGCATATTGCGAGTCGAGCGCCCTAACCATCTGGACATGTCGGGCCTGCACAAAGCTACAAGCTACACAAACAGGCTGTCCGCGCTCTGTCCACCAAGGAGAATCGAACCCTGGGTTTTAGCGTTGTAAATCCATAATATTACCGTTGACTTACCGAGGTGCATCGATTATGAGAAAGCAAGACTCGATGAGAACATTCCTTCAGCTATTAGGACGTCGACAACACGGCCCGCCACCTGACGGACTTTAATCAATAAAACTACATAATGTTCGCCGTGCATACTGGGAGGAATTTCACGTAAAGGTGAAAGCGCTTTTAACTTTAAATGAATTAAATAATAAAATGTCGTATCGGTTGGAGTAGAAACTGTACATTTCAGATGTTATTTTATTGTAATGATTGCCCTTTATCAACTCTTTCTTATTCTCTTTTACAAATACATTTGGAGAAAATAACATTTCTGTTTGGTTTGGTTGTTGTTAAGCGCAGAGATACGCAATTGGCTAACTGTGCTCTGCCCACTACGGGTATCGAAACCCGTTTTTTTTTCAGGCAGTCATAATAATGATCTTCGATTAATACTTAATATCAGTTAGAAATGCACGAACTACCAAACATCTTTAAACATTAATATTGTATTACAATGATACTTCATAATAAATTATTAACATTTCTATAATCTCAAACGCTACTCGTGCAGCACGCTTCGTTTGTTAACTACCCAATAGATGGCGCTGGCAAGGCGAGTTGTTCAAGCCTTTGCACATGTTACATGCAAAGAACCACAACGATCCTATTGTTCACTTTCAACTTCGAATAATACATTATATACGTGGTTGGTTGTCTGTTGTTGGCAGATTCTGCAACGTTACACGTGTATGTTCACGTGATATTATATTTGGGGCTCGTATGAAAAACAAATTAGAGTATTTTATTGATTATAATTCATGACAGCAGCAAAGTAATCAGAAATTATATATTAGCTGTAGGATCATCTCTTTCATAATCCTTAGGCCTTTTATGGTTAAGTATTCGTATATTTGTTTAATTATTCTTATAATATGCTGGCCTTGAGGAATCGTGTTGAAACATTATTAAAGCGACAGGTTCTTCTTTGGTGTTACTGATCAGAGGCAACTTTAGAATCGCCCATTATAAGCCCAATTAAAGTGTACAAAATTGTGAAATCTATTCATGAAATAAAAAAAGAAAAAAAAACGTTTACAATCCTTACGAAATATTAAACATACATTTTGTAAGACCTTTTACCAAATACATTTGACGATTTAAGCCAAACAAGCAACGCTAAGTTGCTACAAATTCATGAAATATTATGATAAACAGTGACAAAGTAGGCCTAAAACAATTCATGCGTGTTATCTGTGTCACATTATCATAACTAGTTAACCACCAGACATGTGACACTCATCGAGACTTTAAAATAAGGAATAAATTAATTAAGTTTTTTTTCCAACTATTTTTGTTCATTTAAGCAACATTTCACGATGGACTTACAACGCACCGTCCGTCGTGGTGCTCTAACTCCAAGTTGTAGTATTATAGGCATACATGAAGTTTATTGTCGAACCGCTAGGGGACGACTACACTAAAGGTTTTTGTGTCGTAAATTAAATAAAACTTTGATAATACCTTAAACTTTTATTGGGGTTAGTTACATAACAACGTCATTTCAACCTTCAGTAGTTGAAGCGATTCCTGATATTGAAGGAAGAATGCTGTGATGAATGAAACGTATTGCTCATCATCCTGATGTGACGAGTTGATTTGGCCAGTAGTGCATAAAAACGTGAAAAAAAAATGATAGTTTGAAAGTTCTCAGATCGTCATGCCGCGTACGTTTTTGAAAGAATGCATTTCGTATCAGTAATCAACGAAACGTTCATACTTTACATCCTGGTAATAGATACTATGATTCTCTTTGTTCCAAGGTGACATCTATCCTGAAGATAATCGTACATTCGGGACACTTTGAGTGTTGCAACTTCAATAGCTTTGCGTATCATCTGACCTTGTGAAATGGGCTGTAACTTCACACTGCACTGCTCAGAATGTTTATCTGATATTTTAATTCATATTATCGTCTACCTAGACAGACACTTCAAAACATACAAGCGCCCTCTACACGGACAGATGGTCAGTCGTACCACGACAGCTGGCTACACAGGTATTGAAACGGTTAGTTGCTTGTTTGGTATATTGCCAACTTGCACGAAACGTTTACCTCCAATTCGCTGTGACGTTTTTATTAGACAAGCTGCTTATCGACTCTCGCTTGTTCAACTGTCACTAGTTTGGCTTAACCGATTTTTCTCTTTTCAGGATAACGGAAAGTGGAAGAAAACGAATCATTCCATTGTTTCAATGGGGAATCTCTTCTGAAAACGATGGTTTGTGTGGTTGCATTATAAAACCGCCAAGGTAACAAATGGTTTACTTTACACCAATATTTGGAAGATTCCAAAACTAAAGCAATTTTATCACAGTGGCTTAAAACTGAGGCTGTTTATTTACATTAACTGTAAATTTAGTTAAAATAAAGCTCAGTATAAATACTCGAATTCATTTAACAAGATGTCCAGCGCAGATGAAGGCATTGTTAAAGTGTTTATTTAAAAAAAAAAAAGTCCCACGTGGGAAAGCGATAAGTTTACGGACTTACAACTCTAAAATCCGGGGTTAGATTCCCGCGGAGGAAACAGCAGATAGTCCAATGTGACTTTGCTTTAAAAGAAACAAACAAACAAAAAAAAACTAGTGGAAATGTACGTACTGTTTCAAAGAAAAGATAATAGCTTATATTTTAGAGAATACAGCACATTTAAAAAAAAAGTCGGCATCCTTCTTCCGTTGCTAATTTGTGAATATTATTTATACGTTCAGAAGGAAATAAAGAAAGCTCCACATGTTGAAAGGAGGGGTTACAGTGGCCTCAGGGAAATGGGGAGACTAAACGTTAGATTGTTTGTTTGTTTGTTATGAATTTCGCGCAAAGCTACACGAGGGCTATCTACGCTAGCCGTCCCGAATTTAGCAGTGTAAGACTAGAGAGAAGGCAGCTAGTCATCACCACCCACCGCCAACTCTTGGGACACTCTTTTAGCAACGAATAGTGGGATTGACCGTCACATTATAACGTCCCACGGCTGAAAGGGGCGATCACGTTTGGTGTGACGGGGATTCGAACCCGCGACCCGCAGATTGCGAGTCCAGCGGCCTAACCACCTGGCCATGCCGGGGCCCTAAACGTTAGAAGGAAATAAAGAAAGCTCCACATATTGAAAGGAAGGGTTACAGTAAGAAGAAAGTGGTCTCGGGGAAATGGGGAGACTCACTCACTCACTAATTTTAGCTTACGATGTTGTTAAAGAGGGAATGTTTGTCGAAGTTTTGAAAAAATTTTTCTTAACTTTCTAGATAAATGTGAGAATTTTTTTCACATAGTGACATGTATTCTGCTTTTCACAAGATTTAGAAAAAAAAATATATCTTAAAAATATTTTCGATATAGTAAGACTGGTCTATTACTACAAAACGATGACATTCGGATATTACGCACAACAAATACCACATATTGGTGTTGTGAAACATGATAATACACATGGTTTGTCGATCTCTCAAATGTACACGAAACTGATCCCGCTTAAACTCTAGACATCGTTGTTGCATTCTGTCTTTTCTTCCTATGAGTATAAGAACAACATAACCCTACTATATTCTGGGTTATGTTGTTCTTATATTCATAGGGAGAAAAGGCACTACTATATTCTGTGCCTTTTCTCCCTATGAGTATAAGAACAACATAACCCTACTATATTCTGTGCCTTTTCTCCCTATGAATATAAGAACAACATAACCCTACTTTATTCTGTGCCTTTTCTCCCTATGAATATAAGAACAACATAACCCTACTATATTCTGTGCCTTTTCTCCCTATGAATATAAGAACAACATAACCCTACTTTATTATGTGCCTTTTCTCCCTATGAGTATAAGAACAACATAACCCTACTTTATTCCGTGCCTTTTCTCCCTATGAATATAAGAACAACATAACCCTACTTTATTATGTGCCTTTTCTCCCTATGAATATAAGAACAACATAACCCTACTTTATTCTGTGCCTTTTCTACGTATGAGTATAACAATAACACAACCACCCTGCTCCGTTGTTTAAATACAATATTTTCAGCGTAACGCGCATTCTAATAAACACGCAAGTCAAATGAAGAAGTGAAATAAAATAAATTCATAAATTTTACAACAATTCTTAGAAAAAAAAACCAGAGGATTCTTCAGTCACACTATTGAAAGTAACTAACACGAAGAGTAGTTGTAGAAGAAACAACGTAACTGGCGTGATTGATTAATATTTAATTTTGTTTTCGTTATTAAATGCAACAAAATGTTTGTTGTTCTGTAGTCTTAAGTAATGTGGAAAAAAATAGCAGTAGAAAGTATTGAAGTAAAGCTTCACGAAATTATAAGCCACAGATGTCTCAGTGGTAAACTCGAGGGCTTATAATGCTGAAAATCCGGGTTCGATACCAGTTGTGGATACAGCGCGGAGAGCCCATTGTGTAGCTTTGCGTTCAGACACAGAGGAAAAAAAAACAAAAAACGCAACTAATCTGTAAAATGTGCGAACGTTAGCCTATCGTTTTATAGAGACATAACACGCCAGCGATTAAATAATAAAAAAAATGCTATTAAATCCCCGGACGTGCAGTAATGATTGCGATATAGATATAAAAAGAAATTATATATATATATTAGCTCTGAAATTTGGTTGACGCAATGCTACAAAACTAGCCTAAACAAGTATTCAAAATAAATTAGTGTGGTTGTTTTCTCCTTACAGCACAATTACGTGGCCTAGTTAAAAAAAAAAAAAAAAAAAAATGTATATACCAATAATAATTTATATCGGAAGTCCCGAAGTCAATTCCGGTGATAGGTTATTTAGTTAACATTCGTGAACATATAAAAAATCCCTTGGGCTAAGAAGTACAATCGTTTTGTTAAAAGAACACGTATCTATCAAACATCCATACAAACAACAGTCCACAGCTGGGTATAGAAAGCCTAAATTAATAATGAAAATATCCGAAAATACACAGAAAAAAAAATCAATATCAATACAAAGTTACTCACGCTACGGGTACGTTCAACAAAGTATCATTTGAAGGTTTATCTTACCTCGGCTGTTAAAATCATTTCGAAAACTACGGATTATGCCTGTTTAGGGAAAGACAATTAGCAGCAAACACGCTTCTGGCACAGAATCAGTTACAACCTCGGCAACTGGCCGCACGTGCAAACAACCACAGATCGTATTATTATAGATATTAGTTACGTTCTCACTTGTTTACAGTGTACATACTTCTATATATATATACACATCGAAGTGCACACTGCGATTTGGTTGGGATAAGAGTGTCGCACAACAACAGAAAACGTATGATCACAGCAGGATTAAGATTCAACAACAGGGGCTTACGCACTTTTTCGTTATCTTTCTCACAATGCTCTCTATCGGAGCGAGCGACTAACAACTCTCTATGGAAACAGACTCTCTCGACAACGTCCGAGCATATCAGCCATTCTGCTCGCTTCTCCCGTCCAGGCCGTTCCACTACGGGCTAGGGGTAAACAGGTTAGGTGTCGAAGAAAGCCATCTGGTGCAGCCAGTGGCGCCATATGTGTCCTGACTCACCGTGTGCTTCGTTCGGAGTACGTGTACAGTTTAATGGTTAATCGTTAAATCCTCATTAAACTTCAGAAAATGATTCTTAAGCGGACTTACATCATTATAAACTGATGTGAAATATTTTTTTTTCATACACCAGCAAAGAGAAATGTAAAACTTCACATTGAATTAATTACTTTAAGGTTGATGAACGAATAATTAATATACAGTTTGTGATATATATATATTTTTTTAAAAAACAAAATCTTCAAATTTGTTAAGCTTTTCTACATCTATACATTAAAAACGTCCAAATGGTAAATATATATATATATATATATATATATATATATTT